>NW_028124972.1:0-119089 GCF_965194825.1 Balaenoptera physalus | reverse complement strand
ACTTAGTATTGTCTTACCTAAATCCACTCATCATGCTGCTACTAGCCTTATGACATTGATTTCATGGCTGAGTGATATTCCATTGTACATAAGGACCACAACTTTTTGATCCATTTTTCGCTTTCCTGGGATATTTAAGGTGGAATGAAGTGGAGGTCCTTGTCAACAGAGCAGCCCTAAACTTTGGGGTGCTTGTGTCTTGCTGATTTTCAATTTTCCCACTTTATCCCCCCATGCGTGGAAGTGCCCTATGCTCTCTAAGCTGTGTTTTTTAGATGTTTCAGGACACACCGTACACTTCTCCAGAGTGGCTGTTGGCAATTTACATCCCGCCCATCAGTGTAGCAAGGCTCCCATTTCTCCATGGCCTGTCCTGCATTTCTGGTTTTGACACTTTTTTCAGCATGGCCCTTTTGACCGATGGGAAGCGAGACTTCTTTGTAGCGCTGATTTGCCTTTCCAGGTTGCTTGGTTGGCCAAAAAGGGCGTATGCGTTTTTTCCTGAATATATTCAGGAAAAAACGCATACGCCCTTTTTGGCCAAGGGCATCATTGTCAACGTTTTGCCGCTTTTCATGTGCTTTAAAGGCGATTCGAATCTACCTCCTGAAATCTGTTTCCTGCAATTCTGCCTTGATTTCAAATCCTCTTCTTTGCCTTCCCTCAATATATTTGTGGACGAGAGTTATCATTTATAACTCTGCAGGTTTGTGAATTGCAGTGCCCTGAAGCTCCATTTTACAAGTCGCATTTTTGGGAGCTGGCCGCAAAAGCGCAGGATGGCTTCAGGCCCTGTTCTGGTTCTGGGGGGCAGGCTGAGCCTGTGGTTAATTCTTCTTCCTGATGGGAAAATAGAGTGACCTGTGCCTGTCCCAACACCAAGAGCTAGTCTCTCATTGGTTCCCCGTCTTCCCGTTCATCCTCAGGACAAATTGCAACCTGTACGGAACAGGAGGTTAAAGGTGCTGATGCTCCAAGTAGGGAGATTGCTAGTAAAGTGGCTGGAATGGCGAACCCGAGCACAAGGAGATGAGAAATGAGGTGCGTTTTAGAAACCTTTCCCCATCACACGGTGTACCATCTTCTGGGTTTCTCATGCATATTTTCGATGTAGGAAGATGCCCTTGAACCTGGAGATTTGGGACCCATGCGATGGGTAGCACGCAGTATTACTTTAAAGGGTCTGCGTTTGCTCACCCAACCTCACCAAACCTCTCAGCCCCAAGAGTGTCCACCCTTATGTCTCATCCAGCTGTGGGTCTAGATATGGTCAATCCAGGTGGCATCACAGCCCCTGAACGAATTGTGTAAGAATTTCTCTCTCTTTCCCTGTCTTTGTTTCATGGGTTTTTAAAAGTAATTTATTTTTATAATGGGGTTTAGCTGCTTTTCACGGCTGTGTTTATGCCGCTTTACACCCACTTGACACACTAACAGAGAGATATCAATACATAGGTTTTAAGATTATTACTAGTCAGATATATTCTTGTGCGGTGAATCGGGCGTGTTGAGTCCAGTTCTCTGAGCAAGGAGTAGGTCTTGTCTATTACATATTGGGCTTATGGAACGGTATCTGAGC
Organism: Balaenoptera physalus; assembly: GCF_965194825.1. NCBI lineage: Eukaryota > Metazoa > Chordata > Mammalia > Artiodactyla > Balaenopteridae > Balaenoptera > Balaenoptera physalus. Next base: position 117,510 of record NW_028124972.1, on the reverse strand, counting down.
TAATTTGAAACTCTTGTTTTATGTATCACCCCACCTCACCTTTCCCGTTAAGCAGCCATAGTGTGTTTTCTGCATGTGTGACTCTGTTCTGTTTTGTAATTCAGTTCAAGTGTAACGGTTTTTACATTCCCTCTATAAGTGACACCTTATGAGAAGTGTCCTTTTCTGTGTGACTCATTTCACTTAGAATCGTCTTACCTAAATCCACTCATCATGCTGCTACTAGCCTTATGACATTGATTTCATGGCTGAGTGTTATTCCATTGTACATAAGGACCACAACTTTTTGATCCATTTTTCGCTTTCCTGGGATATTTAAGGTGGAATGAAGTGGAGGTCCTTGTCAACAGAGCAGCCCTAAACTTTGGGGTGCTTGTGTCTTGCTGATTTTCAATTTTCCCACTTTATCCCCCCATGCGTGGAAGTGCCCTATGCTCTCTAAGCTGTGTTTTTTAGATGTTTCAGGACACACCGTACACTTCTCCAGAGTGGCTGTTGGCAATTTACATCCCGCCCATCAGTGTAGCAAGGCTCCCATTTCTCCATGGCCTGTCCTGCATTTCTGGTTTTGACACTTTTTTCAGCATGGCCCTTTTGACCGATGGGAAGCGAGACTTCTTTGTAGCGCTGATTTGCCTTTCCAGGTTGCTTGGTTGGCCAAAAAGGGCGTATGCGTTTTTTCCTGAATATATTCAGGAAAAAACGCATACGCCCTTTTTGGCCAAGGGCATCATTGTCAACGTTTTGCCGCTTTTCATGTGCTTTAAAGGCGATTCGAATCTACCTCCTGAAATCTGTTTCCTGCAATTCTGCCTTGATTTCAAATCCTCTTCTTTGCCTTCCCTCAATATATTTGTGGACGAGAGTTATCATTTATAACTCTGCAGGTTTGTGAATTGCAGTGCCCTGAAGCTCCATTTTACAAGTCGCATTTTTGGGAGCTGGCCGCAAAAGCGCAGGATGGCTTCAGGCCCTGTTCTGGTTCCGGGGGGCAGGCTGAGCCTGTGGTTAATTCTTCTTCCTGATGGGAAAATAGAGTGACCTGTGCCTGTCCCAACACCAAGAGCTAGTCTCTCATTGGTTCCCCGTCTTCCCGTTCATCCTCAGGACAAATTGCAACCTGTACGGAACAGGAGGTTAAAGGTGCTGATGCTCCAAGTAGGGAGATTGCTAGTAAAGTGGCTGGAATGGCGAACCCGAGCACAAGGAGATGAGAAATGAGGTGCGTTTTAGAAACCTTTCCCCATCACACGGTGTACCATCTTCTGGGTTTCTCATGCATGTTTTCGATGTAGGAAGATGCCCTTGAACCTGGAGATTTGGGACCCATGCGATGGGTAGCACGCAGTATTACATTAAAGGGTCTGCGTTTGCTCACCCAACCTCACCAAACCTCTCAGCCCCAAGAGTGTCCACCCTTATGTCTCATCCAGCTGTGGGTCTAGATATGGTCAATCCAGGTTGCATCACAGCCCCTGAACGAATTGTGTAAGAATTTCTCTCTCTTTCCCTGTCTTTGTTTCATGGGTTTTTAAAAGTAATTTATTTTTATAATGGGGTTTAGCTGCTTTTCACGGCTGTGTTTATGCCGCTTTACACCCACTTGACACACTAACAGAGAGATATCAATACATAGGTTTTAAGATTATTACTAATCAGATATATTCTTGTGCGGTGAATCGGGCGTGTTGAGTCCAGTTCTCTGAGCAAGGAGTAGGTCTTGTCTATTACATATTGGGTTCATGGAACCGTATCTGAGCTAATTTGAAACACTTGTTTTATGTATCACCCCACCTCACCTTTCCCGTTAAGCAGCCATAGTGTGTTTTCTGCATGTGTGACTCTGTTCTGTTTTGTAATTCAGTTCAAGTGTAACGGTTTTTACATTCCCTCTATAAGTGACACCTTATGAGAAGTGTCCTTTTCTGTGTGACTTATTTCACTTAGAATCGTCTTACCTAAATCCACTCATCATGCTGCTACTAGCCTTATGACATTGATTTCATGGCTGAGTGTTATTCCATTGTACATAAGGACCACAACTTTTTGATCCATTTTTCGCTTTCCTCGGATATTTAAGGTGGAATGAAGTGGAGGTCCTTGTCAACAGAGCAGCCCTAAACTTTGGGGTGCTTGTGTCTTGCTGATTTTCAATTTTCCCACTTTATCCCCCCATGCGTGGAAGTGCCCTATGCTCTCTAAGCTGTGTTTTTTAGATGTTTCAGGACACACCGTACACTTCTCCAGAGTGGCTGTTGGCAATTTACATCCCGCCCATCAGTGTAGCAAGTCTCCCATTTCTCCATGGCCTGTCCTGCATTTCTGGTTTTGACACTTTTTTCAGCATGGCCCTTTTGACCGATGGGAAGCGAGACTTCTTTGTAGCGCTGATTTGCCTTTCCAGGTTGCTTGGTTGGCCAAAAAGGGCTTATGCGTTTTTTCCTGAATATATTCAGGAAAAAACGCATAAGCCCTTTTTGGCCAAGGGCATCATTGTCAACGTTCTGCCGCTTTTCATGTGCTTTAAAGGCGATTCGAATCTACCTCCTGAAATCTATTTCTTGCAATTCTGCCTTGATTTCAAATCCTCTTCTTTGCCTTCCCTCAATATATTTGTGGACGAGAGTTATCATTTATAACTCTGCAGGTTTGTGAATTGCAGTGCCCTGAAGCTCCATTTTACAAGTCGCTTTTTTGGGAGCTGGCCGCAAAAGCGCAGGATGGCTTCAGGCCCTGTTCTGGTTCCGGGGGGCAGGCTGAGCCTGTGGTTAATTCTTCTTCCTGATGGGAAAATAGAGTGACCTGTGCCTGTCCCAACACCAAGAGCTAGTCTCTCATTGGTTCCCCGTCTTCCCGTTCATCCTCAGGACAAATTGCAACCTGTACGGAACAGGAGTTTAAAGGTGCTGATGCTCCAAGTAGGGAGATTGCTAGTAAAGTGGCTGAAATGGCGAACCCGAGCACAAGGAGATGAGAAATGAGGTGCGTTTTAGAAACCTTTCCCCATCACACGGTGTACCATCTTCTGGGTTTCTCATGCATGTTTTCGATGTAGGAAGATGCCCTTGAACCTGGAGATTTGGGACCCATGCGATGGGTAGGACGCAGTATTACTTTAAAGGGTCTGCGTTTGCTCACCCAACCTCACCAAACCTCTCAGCCCCAAGAGTGTCCACCCTTATGTCTCATCCAGCTGTGGGTCTAGATATGGTCACTCCAGGTTGCATCACAGCCCCTGAACGAATTGTGTAAGAATTTCTCTCTCTTTCCCTGTCTTTGTTTCATGGGTTTTTAAAAGTAATTTAGTTTTATAATGGGGTTTAGCTGCTTTTCACGGCTGTGTTTATGCCGCTTTACACCCACTTGACACACTAACAGAGAGATATCAATACATAGGTTTTAAGATTATTACTAGTCAGATATATTCTTGTGCGGTGAATCGGGCGTGTTGAGTCCAGTTCTCTGAGCAAGGAGTAGGTCTTGTCTATTACATATTGGGTTTATGGAACGGTATCTGAGCTAATTTGAAACTCTTGTTTTATGTATCACCCCACCTCACCTTTCCCGTTAAGCAGCCATAGTGTGTTTTCTGCATGTGTGACTCTGTTCTGTTTTGTAATTCAGTTCAAGTGTAACGGTTTTTACATTCCCTCTATAAGTGACACCTTATGAGAAGTTTCTTTTTCTGTGTGACTTATTTCACTTAGTATTGTCTTACCTAAATCCACTCATCATGCTGCTACTAGCCTTATGACATTGATTTCATGGCTGAGTGATATTCCATTGTACATAAGGACCACAACTTTTTGATCCATTTTTCGCTTTCCTGGGATATTTAAGGTGGAATGAAGTGGAGGTCCTTGTCAACAGAGCAGCCCTAAACTTTGGGGTGCTTGTGTCTTGCTGATTTTCAATTTTCCCACTTTATCCCCCCATGCGTGGAAGTGCCCTATGCTCTCTAAGCTGTGTTTTTTAGATGTTTCAGGACACACCGTACACTTCTCCAGAGTGGCTGTTGGCAATTTACATCCCGCCCATCAGTGTAGCAAGGCTCCCATTTCTCCATGGCCTGTCCTGCATTTCTGGTTTTGACACTTTTTTCAGCATGGCCCTTTTGACCGATGGGAAGCGAGACTTCTTTGTAGCGCTGATTTGCCTTTCCAGGTTGCTTGGTTGGCCAAAAAGGGCGTATGCGTTTTTTCCTGAATATATTCAGGAAAAAACGCATACGCCCTTTTTGGCCAAGGGCATCATTGTCAACGTTTTGCCGCTTTTCATGTGCTTTAAAGGCGATTCGAATCTACCTCCTGAAATCTGTTTCCTGCAATTCTGCCTTGATTTCAAATCCTCTTCTTTGCCTTCCCTCAATATATTTGTGGACGAGAGTTATCATTTATAACTCTGCAGGTTTGTGAATTGCAGTGCCCTGAAGCTCCATTTTACAAGTCGCATTTTTGGGAGCTGGCCGCAAAAGCGCAGGATGGCTTCAGGCCCTGTTCTGGTTCTGTGGGGCAGGCTGAGCCTGTGGTTAATTCTTCTTCCTGATGGGAAAATAGAGTGACCTGTGCCTGTCCCAACACCAAGAGCTAGTCTCTCATTGGTTCCCCGTCTTCCCGTTCATCCTCAGGACAAATTGCAACCTGTACGGAACAGGAGGTTAAAGGTGCTGATGCTCCAAGTAGGGAGATTGCTAGTAAAGTGGCTGGAATGGCGAACCCGAGCACAAGGAGATGAGAAATGAGGTGCGTTTTAGAAACCTTTCCCCATCACACGGTGTACCATCTTCTGGGTTTCTCATGCATATTTTCGATGTAGGAAGATGCCCTTGAACCTGGAGATTTGGGACCCATGCGATGGGTAGCACGCAGTATTACTTTAAAGGGTCTGCGTTTGCTCACCCAACCTCACCAAACCTCTCAGCCCCAAGAGTGTCCACCCTTATGTCTCATCCAGCTGTGGGTCTAGATATGGTCAATCCAGGTGGCATCACAGCCCCTGAACGAATTGTGTAAGAATTTCTCTCTCTTTCCCTGTCTTTGTTTCATGGGTTTTTAAAAGTAATTTATTTTTATAATGGGGTTTAGCTGCTTTTCACGGCTGTGTTTATGCCGCTTTACACCCACTTGACACACTAACAGAGAGATATCAATACATAGGTTTTAAGATTATTACTAGTCAGATATATTCTTGTGCGGTGAATCGGGCGTGTTGAGTCCAGTTCTCTGAGCAAGGAGTAGGTCTTGTCTATTACATATTGGGCTTATGGAACGGTATCTGAGCTAATTTGAAACTCTTGTTTTATGTATCACCCCACCTCACCTTTCCCGTTAAGCAGCCATAGTGTGTTTTCTGCATGTGTGACTCTGTTCTGTTTTGTAATTCAGTTCAAGTGTAACGGTTTTTACATTCCCTCTATAAGTGACCCCTTATGAGAAGTGTCCTTTTCTGTGTGACTCATTTCACTTAGAATCGTCTTACCTAAATCCACTCATCATGCTGCTACTAGCCTTATGACATTGATTTCATGGCTGAGTGTTATTCCATTGTACATAAGGACCACAACTTTTTGATCCATTTTTCGCTTTCCTGGGATATTTAAGGTGGAATGAAGTGGAGGTCCTTGTCAACAGAGCAGCCCTAAACTTTGGGGTGCTTGTGTCTTGCTGATTTTCAATTTTCCCACTTTATCCCCCCATGCGTGGAAGTGCCCTATGCTCTCTAAGCTGTGTTTTTTAGATGTTTCAGGACACACCGTACACTTCTCCAGAGTGGCTGTTGGCAATTTACATCCCGCCCATCAGTGTAGCAAGGCTCCCATTTCTCCATGGCCTGTCCTGCATTTCTGGTTTTGACACTTTTTTCAGCATGGCCCTTTTGACCGATGGGAAGCGAGACTTCTTTGTAGCGCTGATTTGCCTTTCCAGGTTGCTTGGTTGGCCAAAAAGGGCGTATGCGTTTTTTCCTGAATATATTCAGGAAAAAACGCATACGCCCTTTTTGGCCAAGGGCATCATTGTCAACGTTTTGCCGCTTTTCATGTGCTTTAAAGGCGATTCGAATCTACCTCCTGAAATCTGTTTCCTGCAATTCTTCCTTGATTTCAAATCCTCTTCTTTGCCTTCCCTCAATATATTTGTGGACGAGAGTTATCATTTATAACTCTGCAGGTTTGTGAATTGCAGTGCCCTGAAGCTCCATTTTACAAGTCGCTTTTTAGGGAGCTGGCCGCAAAAGCGCAGGATGGCTTCAGGCCCTGTTCTGGTTCCGGGGGGCAGGCTGAGCCTGTGGTTAATTCTTCTTCCTGATGGGAAAATAGAGTGACCTGTGCCTGTCCCAACACCAAGAGCTAGTCTCTCATTGGTTCCCCGTCTTCCCGTTCATCCTCAGGACAAATTGCAACCTGTACGGAACAGGAGGTTAAAGGTGCTGATGCTCCAAGTAGGGAGATTGCTAGTAAAGTGGCTGGAATGGCGAACCCGAGCACAAGGAGATGAGAAATGAGGTGCGTTTTAGAAACCTTTCCCCATCACACGGTGTACCATCTTCTGGGTTTCTCATGCATGTTTTCGATGTAGGAAGATGCCCTTGAACCTGGAGATTTGGGACCCATGCGATGGGTAGCACGCAGTATTACATTAAAGGGTCTGCGTTTGCTCACCCAACCTCACCAAAACTCTCAGCCCCAAGAGTGTCCACCCTTATGTCTCATCCAGCTGTGGGTCTAGATATGGTCAATCCAGGTTGCATCACAGCCCCTGAACGAATTGTGTAAGAATTTCTCTCTCTTTCCCTGTCTTTGTTTCATGGGTTTTTAAAAGTAATTTATTTTTATAATGGGGTTTAGCTGCTTTTCACGGCTGTGTTTATGCCGCTTTACACCCACTTGACACACTAACAGAGAGATATCAATACATAGGTTTTAAGATTATTACTAATCAGATATATTCTTGTGCGGTGAATCGGGCGTGTTGAGTCCAGTTCTCTGAGCAAGGAGTAGGTCTTGTCTATTACATATTGGGTTTATGGAACGGTATCTGAGCTAATTTGAAACTCTTGTTTTATGTATCACCCCACCTCACCTTTCCCGTTAAGCAGCCATAGTGTGTTTTCTGCATGTGTGACTCTGTTCTGTTTTGTAATTCAGTTCAAGTGTAACGGTTTTTACATTCCCTCTATAAGTGACACCTTATGAGAAGTTTCTTTTTCTGTGTGACTTATTTCACTTAGTATTGTCTTACCTAAATCCACTCATCATGCTGCTACTAGCCTTATGACATTGATTTCATGGCTGAGTGATATTCCATTGTACATAAGGACCACAACTTTTTGATCCATTTTTCGCTTTCCTGGGATATTTAAGGTGGAATGAAGTGGAGGTCCTTGTCAACAGAGCAGCCCTAAACTTTGGGGTGCTTGTGTCTTGCTGATTTTCAATTTTCCCACTTTATCCCCCCATGCGTGGAAGTGCCCTATGCTCTCTAAGCTGTGTTTTTTAGATGTTTCAGGACACACCGTACACTTCTCCAGAGTGGCTGTTGGCAATTTACATCCCGCCCATCAGTGTAGCAAGGCTCCCATTTCTCCATGGCCTGTCCTGCATTTCTGGTTTTGACACTTTTTTCAGCATGGCCCTTTTGACCGATGGGAAGCGAGACTTCTTTGTAGCGCTGATTTGCCTTTCCAGGTTGCTTGGTTGGCCAAAAAGGGCGTATGCGTTTTTTCCTGAATATATTCAGGAAAAAACGCATACGCCCTTTTTGGCCAAGGGCATCATTGTCAACGTTTTGCCGCTTTTCATGTGCTTTAAAGGCGATTCGAATCTACCTCCTGAAATCTGTTTCCTGCAATTCTGCCTTGATTTCAAATCCTCTTCTTTGCCTTCCCTCAATATATTTGTGGACGAGAGTTATCATTTATAACTCTGCAGGTTTGTGAATTGCAGTGCCCTGAAGCTCCATTTTACAAGTCGCATTTTTGGGAGCTGGCCGCAAAAGCGCAGGATGGCTTCAGGCCCTGTTCTGGTTCTGGGGGGCAGGCTGAGCCTGTGGTTAATTCTTCTTCCTGATGGGAAAATAGAGTGACCTGTGCCTGTCCCAACACCAAGAGCTAGTCTCTCATTGGTTCCCCGTCTTCCCGTTCATCCTCAGGACAAATTGCAACCTGTACGGAACAGGAGGTTAAAGGTGCTGATGCTCCAAGTAGGGAGATTGCTAGTAAAGTGGCTGGAATGGCGAACCCGAGCACAAGGAGATGAGAAATGAGGTGCGTTTTAGAAACCTTTCCCCATCACACGGTGTACCATCTTCTGGGTTTCTCATGCATATTTTCGATGTAGGAAGATGCCCTTGAACCTGGAGATTTGGGACCCATGCGATGGGTAGCACGCAGTATTACTTTAAAGGGTCTGCGTTTGCTCACCCAACCTCACCAAACCTCTCAGCCCCAAGAGTGTCCACCCTTATGTCTCATCCAGCTGTGGGTCTAGATATGGTCAATCCAGGTGGCATCACAGCCCCTGAACGAATTGTGTAAGAATTTCTCTCTCTTTCCCTGTCTTTGTTTCATGGGTTTTTAAAAGTAATTTATTTTTATAATGGGGTTTAGCTGCTTTTCACGGCTGTGTTTATGCCGCTTTACACCCACTTGACACACTAACAGAGAGATATCAATACATAGGTTTTAAGATTATTACTAGTCAGATATATTCTTGTGCGGTGAATCGGGCGTGTTGAGTCCAGTTCTCTGAGCAAGGAGTAGGTCTTGTCTATTACATATTGGGCTTATGGAACGGTATCTGAGCTAATTTGAAACTCTTGTTTTATGTATCACCCCACCTCACCTTTCCCGTTAAGCAGCCATAGTGTGTTTTCTGCATGTGTGACTCTGTTCTGTTTTGTAATTCAGTTCAAGTGTAACGGTTTTTACATTCCCTCTATAAGTGACACCTTATGAGAAGTGTCCTTTTCTGTGTGACTCATTTCACTTAGAATCGTCTTACCTAAATCCACTCATCATGCTGCTACTAGCCTTATGACATTGATTTCATGGCTGAGTGTTATTCCATTGTACATAAGGACCACAACTTTTTGATCCATTTTTCGCTTTCCTGGGATATTTAAGGTGGAATGAAGTGGAGGTCCTTGTCAACAGAGCAGCCCTAAACTTTGGGGTGCTTGTGTCTTGCTGATTTTCAATTTTCCCACTTTATCCCCCCATGCGTGGAAGTGCCCTATGCTCTCTAAGCTGTGTTTTTTAGATGTTTCAGGACACACCGTACACTTCTCCAGAGTGGCTGTTGGCAATTTACATCCCGCCCATCAGTGTAGCAAGGCTCCCATTTCTCCATGGCCTGTCCTGCATTTCTGGTTTTGACACTTTTTTCAGCATGGCCCTTTTGACCGATGGGAAGCGAGACTTCTTTGTAGCGCTGATTTGCCTTTCCAGGTTGCTTGGTTGGCCAAAAAGGGCGTATGCGTTTTTTCCTGAATATATTCAGGAAAAAACGCATACGCCCTTTTTGGCCAAGGGCATCATTGTCAACGTTTTGCCGCTTTTCATGTGCTTTAAAGGCGATTCGAATCTACCTCCTGAAATCTGTTTCCTGCAATTCTGCCTTGATTTCAAATCCTCTTCTTTGCCTTCCCTCAATATATTTGTGGACGAGAGTTATCATTTATAACTCTGCAGGTTTGTGAATTGCAGTGCCCTGAAGCTCCATTTTACAAGTCGCATTTTTGGGAGCTGGCCGCAAAAGCGCAGGATGGCTTCAGGCCCTGTTCTGGTTCCGGGGGGCAGGCTGAGCCTGTGGTTAATTCTTCTTCCTGATGGGAAAATAGAGTGACCTGTGCCTGTCCCAACACCAAGAGCTAGTCTCTCATTGGTTCCCCGTCTTCCCGTTCATCCTCAGGACAAATTGCAACCTGTACGGAACAGGAGGTTAAAGGTGCTGATGCTCCAAGTAGGGAGATTGCTAGTAAAGTGGCTGGAATGGCGAACCCGAGCACAAGGAGATGAGAAATGAGGTGCGTTTTAGAAACCTTTCCCCATCACACGGTGTACCATCTTCTGGGTTTCTCATGCATGTTTTCGATGTAGGAAGATGCCCTTGAACCTGGAGATTTGGGACCCATGCGATGGGTAGCACGCAGTATTACATTAAAGGGTCTGCGTTTGCTCACCCAACCTCACCAAACCTCTCAGCCCCAAGAGTGTCCACCCTTATGTCTCATCCAGCTGTGGGTCTAGATATGGTCAATCCAGGTTGCATCACAGCCCCTGAACGAATTGTGTAAGAATTTCTCTCTCTTTCCCTGTCTTTGTTTCATGGGTTTTTAAAAGTAATTTATTTTTATAATGGGGTTTAGCTGCTTTTCACGGCTGTGTTTATGCCGCTTTACACCCACTTGACACACTAACAGAGAGATATCAATACATAGGTTTTAAGATTATTACTAATCAGATATATTCTTGTGCGGTGAATCGGGCGTGTTGAGTCCAGTTCTCTGAGCAAGGAGTAGGTCTTGTCTATTACATATTGGGTTCATGGAACCGTATCTGAGCTAATTTGAAACACTTGTTTTATGTATCACCCCACCTCACCTTTCCCGTTAAGCAGCCATAGTGTGTTTTCTGCATGTGTGACTCTGTTCTGTTTTGTAATTCAGTTCAAGTGTAACGGTTTTTACATTCCCTCTATAAGTGACACCTTATGAGAAGTGTCCTTTTCTGTGTGACTTATTTCACTTAGAATCGTCTTACCTAAATCCACTCATCATGCTGCTACTAGCCTTATGACATTGATTTCATGGCTGAGTGTTATTCCATTGTACATAAGGACCACAACTTTTTGATCCATTTTTCGCTTTCCTCGGATATTTAAGGTGGAATGAAGTGGAGGTCCTTGTCAACAGAGCAGCCCTAAACTTTGGGGTGCTTGTGTCTTGCTGATTTTCAATTTTCCCACTTTATCCCCCCATGCGTGGAAGTGCCCTATGCTCTCTAAGCTGTGTTTTTTAGATGTTTCAGGACACACCGTACACTTCTCCAGAGTGGCTGTTGGCAATTTACATCCCGCCCATCAGTGTAGCAAGTCTCCCATTTCTCCATGGCCTGTCCTGCATTTCTGGTTTTGACACTTTTTTCAGCATGGCCCTTTTGACCGATGGGAAGCGAGACTTCTTTGTAGCGCTGATTTGCCTTTCCAGGTTGCTTGGTTGGCCAAAAAGGGCTTATGCGTTTTTTCCTGAATATATTCAGGAAAAAACGCATAAGCCCTTTTTGGCCAAGGGCATCATTGTCAACGTTCTGCCGCTTTTCATGTGCTTTAAAGGCGATTCGAATCTACCTCCTGAAATCTATTTCTTGCAATTCTGCCTTGATTTCAAATCCTCTTCTTTGCCTTCCCTCAATATATTTGTGGACGAGAGTTATCATTTATAACTCTGCAGGTTTGTGAATTGCAGTGCCCTGAAGCTCCATTTTACAAGTCGCTTTTTTGGGAGCTGGCCGCAAAAGCGCAGGATGGCTTCAGGCCCTGTTCTGGTTCCGGGGGGCAGGCTGAGCCTGTGGTTAATTCTTCTTCCTGATGGGAAAATAGAGTGACCTGTGCCTGTCCCAACACCAAGAGCTAGTCTCTCATTGGTTCCCCGTCTTCCCGTTCATCCTCAGGACAAATTGCAACCTGTACGGAACAGGAGTTTAAAGGTGCTGATGCTCCAAGTAGGGAGATTGCTAGTAAAGTGGCTGAAATGGCGAACCCGAGCACAAGGAGATGAGAAATGAGGTGCGTTTTAGAAACCTTTCCCCATCACACGGTGTACCATCTTCTGGGTTTCTCATGCATGTTTTCGATGTAGGAAGATGCCCTTGAACCTGGAGATTTGGGACCCATGCGATGGGTAGCACGCAGTATTACTTTAAAGGGTCTGCGTTTGCTCACCCAACCTCACCAAACCTCTCAGCCCCAAGAGTGTCCACCCTTATGTCTCATCCAGCTGTGGGTCTAGATATGGTCACTCCAGGTTGCATCACAGCCCCTGAACGAATTGTGTAAGAATTTCTCTCTCTTTCCCTGTCTTTGTTTCATGGGTTTTTAAAAGTAATTTAGTTTTATAATGGGGTTTAGCTGCTTTTCACGGCTGTGTTTATGCCGCTTTACACCCACTTGACACACTAACAGAGAGATATCAATACATAGGTTTTAAGATTATTACTAGTCAGATATATTCTTGTGCGGTGAATCGGGCGTGTTGAGTCCAGTTCTCTGAGCAAGGAGTAGGTCTTGTCTATTACATATTGGGTTTATGGAACGGTATCTGAGCTAATTTGAAACTCTTGTTTTATGTATCACCCCACCTCACCTTTCCCGTTAAGCAGCCATAGTGTGTTTTCTGCATGTGTGACTCTGTTCTGTTTTGTAATTCAGTTCAAGTGTAACGGTTTTTACATTCCCTCTATAAGTGACACCTTATGAGAAGTTTCTTTTTCTGTGTGACTTATTTCACTTAGTATTGTCTTACCTAAATCCACTCATCATGCTGCTACTAGCCTTATGACATTGATTTCATGGCTGAGTGATATTCCATTGTACATAAGGACCACAACTTTTTGATCCATTTTTCGCTTTCCTGGGATATTTAAGGTGGAATGAAGTGGAGGTCCTTGTCAACAGAGCAGCCCTAAACTTTGGGGTGCTTGTGTCTTGCTGATTTTCAATTTTCCCACTTTATCCCCCCATGCGTGGAAGTGCCCTATGCTCTCTAAGCTGTGTTTTTTAGATGTTTCAGGACACACCGTACACTTCTCCAGAGTGGCTGTTGGCAATTTACATCCCGCCCATCAGTGTAGCAAGGCTCCCATTTCTCCATGGCCTGTCCTGCATTTCTGGTTTTGACACTTTTTTCAGCATGGCCCTTTTGACCGATGGGAAGCGAGACTTCTTTGTAGCGCTGATTTGCCTTTCCAGGTTGCTTGGTTGGCCAAAAAGGGCGTATGCGTTTTTTCCTGAATATATTCAGGAAAAAACGCATACGCCCTTTTTGGCCAAGGGCATCATTGTCAACGTTTTGCCGCTTTTCATGTGCTTTAAAGGCGATTCGAATCTACCTCCTGAAATCTGTTTCCTGCAATTCTGCCTTGATTTCAAATCCTCTTCTTTGCCTTCCCTCAATATATTTGTGGACGAGAGTTATCATTTATAACTCTGCAGGTTTGTGAATTGCAGTGCCCTGAAGCTCCATTTTACAAGTCGCATTTTTGGGAGCTGGCCGCAAAAGCGCAGGATGGCTTCAGGCCCTGTTCTGGTTCTGTGGGGCAGGCTGAGCCTGTGGTTAATTCTTCTTCCTGATGGGAAAATAGAGTGACCTGTGCCTGTCCCAACACCAAGAGCTAGTCTCTCATTGGTTCCCCGTCTTCCCGTTCATCCTCAGGACAAATTGCAACCTGTACGGAACAGGAGGTTAAAGGTGCTGATGCTCCAAGTAGGGAGATTGCTAGTAAAGTGGCTGGAATGGCGAACCCGAGCACAAGGAGATGAGAAATGAGGTGCGTTTTAGAAACCTTTCCCCATCACACGGTGTACCATCTTCTGGGTTTCTCATGCATATTTTCGATGTAGGAAGATGCCCTTGAACCTGGAGATTTGGGACCCATGCGATGGGTAGCACGCAGTATTACTTTAAAGGGTCTGCGTTTGCTCACCCAACCTCACCAAACCTCTCAGCCCCAAGAGTGTCCACCCTTATGTCTCATCCAGCTGTGGGTCTAGATATGGTCAATCCAGGTGGCATCACAGCCCCTGAACGAATTGTGTAAGAATTTCTCTCTCTTTCCCTGTCTTTGTTTCATGGGTTTTTAAAAGTAATTTATTTTTATAATGGGGTTTAGCTGCTTTTCACGGCTGTGTTTATGCCGCTTTACACCCACTTGACACACTAACAGAGAGATATCAATACATAGGTTTTAAGATTATTACTAGTCAGATATATTCTTGTGCGGTGAATCGGGCGTGTTGAGTCCAGTTCTCTGAGCAAGGAGTAGGTCTTGTCTATTACATATTGGGCTTATGGAACGGTATCTGAGCTAATTTGAAACTCTTGTTTTATGTATCACCCCACCTCACCTTTCCCGTTAAGCAGCCATAGTGTGTTTTCTGCATGTGTGACTCTGTTCTGTTTTGTAATTCAGTTCAAGTGTAACGGTTTTTACATTCCCTCTATAAGTGACCCCTTATGAGAAGTGTCCTTTTCTGTGTGACTCATTTCACTTAGAATCGTCTTACCTAAATCCACTCATCATGCTGCTACTAGCCTTATGACATTGATTTCATGGCTGAGTGTTATTCCATTGTACATAAGGACCACAACTTTTTGATCCATTTTTCGCTTTCCTGGGATATTTAAGGTGGAATGAAGTGGAGGTCCTTGTCAACAGAGCAGCCCTAAACTTTGGGGTGCTTGTGTCTTGCTGATTTTCAATTTTCCCACTTTATCCCCCCATGCGTGGAAGTGCCCTATGCTCTCTAAGCTGTGTTTTTTAGATGTTTCAGGACACACCGTACACTTCTCCAGAGTGGCTGTTGGCAATTTACATCCCGCCCATCAGTGTAGCAAGGCTCCCATTTCTCCATGGCCTGTCCTGCATTTCTGGTTTTGACACTTTTTTCAGCATGGCCCTTTTGACCGATGGGAAGCGAGACTTCTTTGTAGCGCTGATTTGCCTTTCCAGGTTGCTTGGTTGGCCAAAAAGGGCGTATGCGTTTTTTCCTGAATATATTCAGGAAAAAACGCATACGCCCTTTTTGGCCAAGGGCATCATTGTCAACGTTTTGCCGCTTTTCATGTGCTTTAAAGGCGATTCGAATCTACCTCCTGAAATCTGTTTCCTGCAATTCTGCCTTGATTTCAAATCCTCTTCTTTGCCTTCCCTCAATATATTTGTGGACGAGAGTTATCATTTATAACTCTGCAGGTTTGTGAATTGCAGTGCCCTGAAGCTCCATTTTACAAGTCGCTTTTTTGGGAGCTGGCCGCAAAAGCGCAGGATGGCTTCAGGCCCTGTTCTGGTTCCGGGGGGCAGGCTGAGCCTGTGGTTAATTCTTCTTCCTGATGGGAAAATAGAGTGACCTGTGCCTGTCCCAACACCAAGAGCTAGTCTCTCATTGGTTCCCCGTCTTCCCGTTCATCCTCAGGACAAATTGCAACCTGTACGGAACAGGAGGTTAAAGGTGCTGATGCTCCAAGTAGGGAGATTGCTAGTAAAGTGGCTGGAATGGCGAACCCGAGCACAAGGAGATGAGAAATGAGGTGCGTTTTAGAAACCTTTCCCCATCACACGGTGTACCATCTTCTGGGTTTCTCATGCATGTTTTCGATGTAGGAAGATGCCCTTGAACCTGGAGATTTGGGACCCATGCGATGGGTAGCACGCAGTATTACATTAAAGGGTCTGCGTTTGCTCACCCAACCTCACCAAACCTCTCAGCCCCAAGAGTGTCCACCCTTATGTCTCATCCAGCTGTGGGTCTAGATATGGTCAATCCAGGTTGCATCACAGCCCCTGAACGAATTGTGTAAGAATTTCTCTCTCTTTCCCTGTCTTTGTTTCATGGGTTTTTAAAAGTAATTTATTTTTATAATGGGGTTTAGCTGCTTTTCACGGCTGTGTTTATGCCGCTTTACACCCACTTGACACACTAACAGAGAGATATCAATACATAGGTTTTAAGATTATTACTAATCAGATATATTCTTGTGCGGTGAATCGGGCGTGTTGAGTCCAGTTCTCTGAGCAAGGAGTAGGTCTTGTCTATTACATATTGGGTTTATGGAACGGTATCTGAGCTAATTTGAAACTCTTGTTTTATGTATCACCCCACCTCACCTTTCCCGTTAAGCAGCCATAGTGTGTTTTCTGCATGTGTGACTCTGTTCTGTTTTGTAATTCAGTTCAAGTGTAACGGTTTTTACATTCCCTCTATAAGTGACACCTTATGAGAAGTTTCTTTTTCTGTGTGACTTATTTCACTTAGTATTGTCTTACCTAAATCCACTCATCATGCTGCTACTAGCCTTATGACATTGATTTCATGGCTGAGTGATATTCCATTGTACATAAGGACCACAACTTTTTGATCCATTTTTCGCTTTCCTGGGATATTTAAGGTGGAATGAAGTGGAGGTCCTTGTCAACAGAGCAGCCCTAAACTTTGGGGTGCTTGTGTCTTGCTGATTTTCAATTTTCCCACTTTATCCCCCCATGCGTGGAAGTGCCCTATGCTCTCTAAGCTGTGTTTTTTAGATGTTTCAGGACACACCGTACACTTCTCCAGAGTGGCTGTTGGCAATTTACATCCCGCCCATCAGTGTAGCAAGGCTCCCATTTCTCCATGGCCTGTCCTGCATTTCTGGTTTTGACACTTTTTTCAGCATGGCCCTTTTGACCGATGGGAAGCGAGACTTCTTTGTAGCGCTGATTTGCCTTTCCAGGTTGCTTGGTTGGCCAAAAAGGGCGTATGCGTTTTTTCCTGAATATATTCAGGAAAAAACGCATACGCCCTTTTTGGCCAAGGGCATCATTGTCAACGTTTTGCCGCTTTTCATGTGCTTTAAAGGCGATTCGAATCTACCTCCTGAAATCTGTTTCCTGCAATTCTGCCTTGATTTCAAATCCTCTTCTTTGCCTTCCCTCAATATATTTGTGGACGAGAGTTATCATTTATAACTCTGCAGGTTTGTGAATTGCAGTGCCCTGAAGCTCCATTTTACAAGTCGCATTTTTGGGAGCTGGCCGCAAAAGCGCAGGATGGCTTCAGGCCCTGTTCTGGTTCTGGGGGGCAGGCTGAGCCTGTGGTTAATTCTTCTTCCTGATGGGAAAATAGAGTGACCTGTGCCTGTCCCAACACCAAGAGCTAGTCTCTCATTGGTTCCCCGTCTTCCCGTTCATCCTCAGGACAAATTGCAACCTGTACGGAACAGGAGGTTAAAGGTGCTGATGCTCCAATTAGGGAGATTGCTAGTAAAGTGGCTGGAATGGCGAACCCGAGCACAAGGAGATGAGAAATGAGGTGCGTTTTAGAAACCTTTCCCCATCACACGGTGTACCATCTTCTGGGTTTCTCATGCATATTTTCGATGTAGGAAGATGCCCTTGAACCTGGAGATTTGGGACCCATGCGATGGGTAGCACGCAGTATTACTTTAAAGGGTCTGCGTTTGCTCACCCAACCTCACCAAACCTCTCAGCCCCAAGAGTGTCCACCCTTATGTCTCATCCAGCTGTGGGTCTAGATATGGTCAATCCAGGTGGCATCACAGCCCCTGAACGAATTGTGTAAGAATTTCTCTCTCTTTCCCTGTCTTTGTTTCATGGGTTTTTAAAAGTAATTTATTTTTATAATGGGGTTTAGCTGCTTTTCACGGCTGTGTTTATGCCGCTTTACACCCACTTGACACACTAACAGAGAGATATCAATACATAGGTTTTAAGATTATTACTAGTCAGATATATTCTTGTGCGGTGAATCGGGCGTGTTGAGTCCAGTTCTCTGAGCAAGGAGTAGGTCTTGTCTATTACATATTGGGCTTATGGAACGGTATCTGAGCTAATTTGAAACTCTTGTTTTATGTATCACCCCACCTCACCTTTCCCGTTAAGCAGCCATAGTGTGTTTTCTGCATGTGTGACTCTGTTCTGTTTTGTAATTCAGTTCAAGTGTAACGGTTTTTACATTCCCTCTATAAGTGACCCCTTATGAGAAGTGTCCTTTACTGTGTGACTCATTTCACTTAGAATCGTCTTACCTAAATCCACTCATCATGCTGCTACTAGCCTTATGACATTGATTTCATGGCTGAGTGTTATTCCATTGTACATAAGGACCACAACTTTTTGATCCATTTTTCGCTTTCCTGGGATATTTAAGGTGGAATGAAGTGGAGGTCCTTGTCAACAGAGCAGCCCTAAACTTTGGGGTGCTTGTGTCTTGCTGATTTTCAATTTTCCCACTTTATCCCCCCATGCGTGGAAGTGCCCTATGCTCTCTAAGCTGTGTTTTTTAGATGTTTCAGGACACACCGTACACTTCTCCAGAGTGGCTGTTGGCAATTTACATCCCGCCCATCAGTGTAGCAAGGCTCCCATTTCTCCATGGCCTGTCCTGCATTTCTGGTTTTGACACTTTTTTCAGCATGGCCCTTTTGACCGATGGGAAGCGAGACTTCTTTGTAGCGCTGATTTGCCTTTCCAGGTTGCTTGGTTGGCCAAAAAGGGCGTATGCGTTTTTTCCTGAATATATTCAGGAAAAAACGCATACGCCCTTTTTGGCCAAGGGCATCATTGTCAACGTTTTGCCGCTTTTCATGTGCTTTAAAGGCGATTCGAATCTACCTCCTGAAATCTGTTTCCTGCAATTCTGCCTTGATTTCAAATCCTCTTCTTTGCCTTCCCTCAATATATTTGTGGACGAGAGTTATCATTTATAACTCTGCAGGTTTGTGAATTGCAGTGCCCTGAAGCTCCATTTTACAAGTCGCTTTTTTGGGAGCTGGCCGCAAAAGCGCAGGATGGCTTCAGGCCCTGTTCTGGTTCCGGGGGGCAGGCTGAGCCTGTGGTTAATTCTTCTTCCTGATGGGAAAATAGAGTGACCTGTGCCTGTCCCAACACCAAGAGCTAGTCTCTCATTGGTTCCCCGTCTTCCCGTTCATCCTCAGGACAAATTGCAACCTGTACGGAACAGGAGGTTAAAGGTGCTGATGCTCCAAGTAGGGAGATTGCTAGTAAAGTGGCTGGAATGGCGAACCCGAGCACAAGGAGATGAGAAATGAGGTGCGTTTTAGAAACCTTTCCCCATCACACGGTGTACCATCTTCTGGGTTTCTCATGCATGTTTTCGATGTAGGAAGATGCCCTTGAACCTGGAGATTTGGGACCCATGCGATGGGTAGCACGCAGTATTACATTAAAGGGTCTGCGTTTGCTCACCCAACCTCACCAAACCTCTCAGCCCCAAGAGTGTCCACCCTTATGTCTCATCCAGCTGTGGGTCTAGATATGGTCAATCCAGGTTGCATCACAGCCCCTGAACGAATTGTGTAAGAATTTCTCTCTCTTTCCCTGTCTTTGTTTCATGGGTTTTTAAAAGTAATTTATTTTTATAATGGGGTTTAGCTGCTTTTCACGGCTGTGTTTATGCCGCTTTACACCCACTTGACACACTAACAGAGAGATATCAATACATAGGTTTTAAGATTATTACTAATCAGATATATTCTTGTGCGGTGAATCGGGCGTGTTGAGTCCAGTTCTCTGAGCAAGGAGTAGGTCTTGTCTATTACATATTGGGTTTATGGAACGGTATCTGAGCTAATTTGAAACTCTTGTTTTATGTATCACCCCACCTCACCTTTCCCGTTAAGCAGCCATAGTGTGTTTTCTGCATGTGTGACTCTGTTCTGTTTTGTAATTCAGTTCAAGTGTAACGGTTTTTACATTCCCTCTATAAGTGACACCTTATGAGAAGTTTCTTTTTCTGTGTGACTTATTTCACTTAGTATTGTCTTACCTAAATCCACTCATCATGCTGCTACTAGCCTTATGACATTGATTTCATGGCTGAGTGATATTCCATTGTACATAAGGACCACAACTTTTTGATCCATTTTTCGCTTTCCTGGGATATTTAAGGTGGAATGAAGTGGAGGTCCTTGTCAACAGAGCAGCCCTAAACTTTGGGGTGCTTGTGTCTTGCTGATTTTCAATTTTCCCACTTTATCCCCCCATGCGTGGAAGTGCCCTATGCTCTCTAAGCTGTGTTTTTTAGATGTTTCAGGACACACCGTACACTTCTCCAGAGTGGCTGTTGGCAATTTACATCCCGCCCATCAGTGTAGCAAGGCTCCCATTTCTCCATGGCCTGTCCTGCATTTCTGGTTTTGACACTTTTTTCAGCATGGCCCTTTTGACCGATGGGAAGCGAGACTTCTTTGTAGCGCTGATTTGCCTTTCCAGGTTGCTTGGTTGGCCAAAAAGGGCGTATGCGTTTTTTCCTGAATATATTCAGGAAAAAACGCATACGCCCTTTTTGGCCAAGGGCATCATTGTCAACGTTTTGCCGCTTTTCATGTGCTTTAAAGGCGATTCGAATCTACCTCCTGAAATCTGTTTCCTGCAATTCTGCCTTGATTTCAAATCCTCTTCTTTGCCTTCCCTCAATATATTTGTGGACGAGAGTTATCATTTATAACTCTGCAGGTTTGTGAATTGCAGTGCCCTGAAGCTCCATTTTACAAGTCGCATTTTTGGGAGCTGGCCGCAAAAGCGCAGGATGGCTTCAGGCCCTGTTCTGGTTCTGGGGGGCAGGCTGAGCCTGTGGTTAATTCTTCTTCCTGATGGGAAAATAGAGTGACCTGTGCCTGTCCCAACACCAAGAGCTAGTCTCTCATTGGTTCCCCGTCTTCCCGTTCATCCTCAGGACAAATTGCAACCTGTACGGAACAGGAGGTTAAAGGTGCTGATGCTCCAATTAGGGAGATTGCTAGTAAAGTGGCTGGAATGGCGAACCCGAGCACAAGGAGATGAGAAATGAGGTGCGTTTTAGAAACCTTTCCCCATCACACGGTGTACCATCTTCTGGGTTTCTCATGCATATTTTCGATGTAGGAAGATGCCCTTGAACCTGGAGATTTGGGACCCATGCGATGGGTAGCACGCAGTATTACTTTAAAGGGTCTGCGTTTGCTCACCCAACCTCACCAAACCTCTCAGCCCCAAGAGTGTCCACCCTTATGTCTCATCCAGCTGTGGGTCTAGATATGGTCAATCCAGGTGGCATCACAGCCCCTGAACGAATTGTGTAAGAATTTCTCTCTCTTTCCCTGTCTTTGTTTCATGGGTTTTTAAAAGTAATTTATTTTTATAATGGGGTTTAGCTGCTTTTCACGGCTGTGTTTATGCCGCTTTACACCCACTTGACACACTAACAGAGAGATATCAATACATAGGTTTTAAGATTATTACTAGTCAGATATATTCTTGTGCGGTGAATCGGGCGTGTTGAGTCCAGTTCTCTGAGCAAGGAGTAGGTCTTGTCTATTACATATTGGGCTTATGGAACGGTATCTGAGCTAATTTGAAACTCTTGTTTTATGTATCACCCCACCTCACCTTTCCCGTTAAGCAGCCATAGTGTGTTTTCTGCATGTGTGACTCTGTTCTGTTTTGTAATTCAGTTCAAGTGTAACGGTTTTTACATTCCCTCTATAAGTGACCCCTTATGAGAAGTGTCCTTTACTGTGTGACTCATTTCACTTAGAATCGTCTTACCTAAATCCACTCATCATGCTGCTACTAGCCTTATGACATTGATTTCATGGCTGAGTGTTATTCCATTGTACATAAGGACCACAACTTTTTGATCCATTTTTCGCTTTCCTGGGATATTTAAGGTGGAATGAAGTGGAGGTCCTTGTCAACAGAGCAGCCCTAAACTTTGGGGTGCTTGTGTCTTGCTGATTTTCAATTTTCCCACTTTATCCCCCCATGCGTGGAAGTGCCCTATGCTCTCTAAGCTGTGTTTTTTAGATGTTTCAGGACACACCGTACACTTCTCCAGAGTGGCTGTTGGCAATTTACATCCCGCCCATCAGTGTAGCAAGGCTCCCATTTCTCCATGGCCTGTCCTGCATTTCTGGTTTTGACACTTTTTTCAGCATGGCCCTTTTGACCGATGGGAAGCGAGACTTCTTTGTAGCGCTGATTTGCCTTTCCAGGTTGCTTGGTTGGCCAAAAAGGGCGTATGCGTTTTTTCCTGAATATATTCAGGAAAAAACGCATACGCCCTTTTTGGCCAAGGGCATCATTGTCAACGTTTTGCCGCTTTTCATGTGCTTTAAAGGCGATTCGAATCTACCTCCTGAAATCTGTTTCCTGCAATTCTGCCTTGATTTCAAATCCTCTTCTTTGCCTTCCCTCAATATATTTGTGGACGAGAGTTATCATTTATAACTCTGCAGGTTTGTGAATTGCAGTGCCCTGAAGCTCCATTTTACAAGTCGCTTTTTTGGGAGCTGGCCGCAAAAGCGCAGGATGGCTTCAGGCCCTGTTCTGGTTCCGGGGGGCAGGCTGAGCCTGTGGTTAATTCTTCTTCCTGATGGGAAAATAGAGTGACCTGTGCCTGTCCCAACACCAAGAGCTAGTCTCTCATTGGTTCCCCGTCTTCCCGTTCATCCTCAGGACAAATTGCAACCTGTACGGAACAGGAGGTTAAAGGTGCTGATGCTCCAAGTAGGGAGATTGCTAGTAAAGTGGCTGGAATGGCGAACCCGAGCACAAGGAGATGAGAAATGAGGTGCGTTTTAGAAACCTTTCCCCATCACACGGTGTACCATCTTCTGGGTTTCTCATGCATGTTTTCGATGTAGGAAGATGCCCTTGAACCTGGAGATTTGGGACCCATGCGATGGGTAGCACGCAGTATTACATTAAAGGGTCTGCGTTTGCTCACCCAACCTCACCAAACCTCTCAGCCCCAAGAGTGTCCACCCTTATGTCTCATCCGGCTGTGGGTCTAGATATGGTCAATCCAGGTTGCATCACAGCCCCTGAACGAATTGTGTAAGAATTTCTCTCTCTTTCCCTGTCTTTGTTTCATGGGTTTTTAAAAGTAATTTATTTTTATAATGGGGTTTAGCTGCTTTTCACGGCTGTGTTTATGCCGCTTTACACCCACTTGACACACTAACAGAGAGATATCAATACATAGGTTTTAAGATTATTACTAATCAGATATATTCTTGTGCGGTGAATCGGGCGTGTTGAGTCCAGTTCTCTGAGCAAGGAGTAGGTCTTGTCTATTACATATTGGGTTCATGGAACGGTATCTGAGCTAATTTGAAACACTTGTTTTATGTATCACCCCACCTCACCTTTCCCGTTAAGCAGCCATAGTGTGTTTTCTGCATGTGTGACTCTGTTCTGTTTTGTAATTCAGTTCAAGTGTAACGGTTTTTACATTCCCTCTATAAGTGACACCTTATGAGAAGTGTCCTTTTCTGTGTGACTTATTTCACTTAGAATCGTCTTACCTAAATCCACTCATCATGCTGCTACTAGCCTTATGACATTGATTTCATGGCTGAGTGTTATTCCATTGTACATAAGGACCACAACTTTTTGATCCATTTTTCGCTTTCCTCGGATATTTAAGGTGGAATGAAGTGGAGGTCCTTGTCAACAGAGCAGCCCTAAACTTTGGGGTGCTTGTGTCTTGCTGATTTTCAATTTTCCCACTTTATCCCCCCATGCGTGGAAGTGCCCTATGCTCTCTAAGCTGTGTTTTTTAGATGTTTCAGGACACACCGTACACTTCTCCAGAGTGGCTGTTGGCAATTTACATCCCGCCCATCAGTGTAGCAAGTCTCCCATTTCTCCATGGCCTGTCCTGCATTTCTGGTTTTGACACTTTTTTCAGCATGGCCCTTTTGACCGATGGGAAGCGAGACTTCTTTGTAGCGCTGATTTGCCTTTCCAGGTTGCTTGGTTGGCCAAAAAGGGCGTATGCGTTTTTTCCTGAATATATTCAGGAAAAAACGCATAAGCCCTTTTTGGCCAAGGGCATCATTGTCAACGTTTTGCCGCTTTTCATGTGCTTTAAAGGCGATTCGAATCTACCTCCTGAAATCTATTTCTTGCAATTCTGCCTTGATTTCAAATCCTCTTCTTTGCCTTCCCTCAATATATTTGTGGACGAGAGTTATCATTTATAACTCTGCAGGTTTGTGAATTGCAGTGCCCTGAAGCTCTATTTTACAAGTCGCTTTTTTGGGAGCTGGCCGCAAAAGCGCAGGATGGCTTCAGGCCCTGTTCTGGTTCCGGGGGGCAGGCTGAGCCTGTGGTTAATTCTTCTTCCTGATGGGAAAATAGAGTGACCTGTGCCTGTCCCAACACCAAGAGCTAGTCTCTCATTGGTTCCCCGTCTTCCCGTTCATCCTCAGGACAAATTGCAACCTGTACGGAACAGGAGTTTAAAGGTGCTGATGCTCCAAGTAGGGAGATTGCTAGTAAAGTGGCTGAAATGGCGAACCCGAGCACAAGGAGATGAGAAATGAGGTGCGTTTTAGAAACCTTTCCCCATCACACGGTGAACCATCTTCTGGGTTTCTCATGCATGTTTTCGATGTAGGAAGATGCCCTTGAACCTGGAGATTTGGGACCCATGCGATGGGTAGCACGCAGTATTACTTTAAAGGGTCTGCGTTTGCTCACCCAACCTCACCAAACCTCTCAGCCCCAAGAGTGTCCACCCTTATGTCTCATCCAGCTGTGGGTCTAGATATGGTCACTCCAGGTTGCATCACAGCCCCTGAACGAATTGTGTAAGAATTTCTCTCTCTTTCCCTGTCTTTGTTTCATGGGTTTTTTAAAGTAATTTAGTTTTATAATGGGGTTTAGCTGCTTTTCACGGCTGTGTTTATGCCGCTTTACACCCACTTGACACACTAACAGAGAGATATCAATACATAGGTTTTAAGATTATTACTAGTCAGATATATTCTTGTGCGGTGAATCGGGCGTGTTGAGTCCAGTTCTCTGAGCAAGGAGTAGGTCTTGTCTATTACATATTGGGTTTATGGAACGGTATCTGAGCTAATTTGAAACTCTTGTTTTATGTATCACCCCACCTCACCTTTCCCGTTAAGCAGCCATAGTGTGTTTTCTGCATGTGTGACTCTGTTCTGTTTTGTAATTCAGTTCAAGTGTAACGGTTTTTACATTCCCTCTATAAGTGACACCTTATGAGAAGTTTCTTTTTCTGTGTGACTTATTTCACTTAGTATTGTCTTACCTAAATCCACTCATCATGCTGCTACTAGCCTTATGACATTGATTTCATGGCTGAGTGATATTCCATTGTACATAAGGACCACAACTTTTTGATCCATTTTTCGCTTTCCTGGGATATTTAAGGTGGAATGAAGTGGAGGTCCTTGTCAACAGAGCAGCCCTAAACTTTGGGGTGCTTGTGTCTTGCTGATTTTCAATTTTCCCACTTTATCCCCCCATGCGTGGAAGTGCCCTATGCTCTCTAAGCTGTGTTTTTTAGATGTTTCAGGACACACCGTACACTTCTCCAGAGTGGCTGTTGGCAATTTACATCCCGCCCATCAGTGTAGCAAGGCTCCCATTTCTCCATGGCCTGTCCTGCATTTCTGGTTTTGACACTTTTTTCAGCATGGCCCTTTTGACCGATGGGAAGCGAGACTTCTTTGTAGCGCTGATTTGCCTTTCCAGGTTGCTTGGTTGGCCAAAAAGGGCGTATGCGTTTTTTCCTGAATATATTCAGGAAAAAACGCATACGCCCTTTTTGGCCAAGGGCATCATTGTCAACGTTTTGCCGCTTTTCATGTGCTTTAAAGGCGATTCGAATCTACCTCCTGAAATCTGTTTCCTGTAATTCTGCCTTGATTTCAAATCCTCTTCTTTGCCTTCCCTCAATATATTTGTGGACGAGAGTTATCATTTATAACTCTGCAGGTTTGTGAATTGCAGTGCCCTGAAGCTCCATTTTACAAGTCGCATTTTTGGGAGCTGGCCGCAAAAGCGCAGGATGGCTTCAGGCCCTGTTCTGGTTCTGGGGGGCAGGCTGAGCCTGTGGTTAATTCTTCTTCCTGATGGGAAAATAGAGTGACCTGTGCCTGTCCCAACACCAAGAGCTAGTCTCTCATTGGTTCCCCGTCTTCCCGTTCATCCTCAGGACAAATTGCAACCTGTACGGAACAGGAGGTTAAAGGTGCTGATGCTCCAAGTAGGGAGATTGCTAGTAAAGTGGCTGGAATGGCGAACCCGAGCACAAGGAGATGAGAAATGAGGTGCGTTTTAGAAACCTTTCCCCATCACACGGTGTACCATCTTCTGGGTTTCTCATGCATATTTTCGATGTAGGAAGATGCCCTTGAACCTGGAGATTTGGGACCCATGCGATGGGTAGCACGCAGTATTACTTTAAAGGGTCTGCGTTTGCTCACCCAACCTCACCAAACCTCTCAGCCCCAAGAGTGTCCACCCTTATGTCTCATCCAGCTGTGGGTCTAGATATGGTCAATCCAGGTGGCATCACAGCCCCTGAACGAATTGTGTAAGAATTTCTCTCTCTTTCCCTGTCTTTGTTTCATGGGTTTTTAAAAGTAATTTATTTTTATAATGGGGTTTAGCTGCTTTTCACGGCTGTGTTTATGCCGCTTTACACCCACTTGACACACTAACAGAGAGATATCAATACATAGGTTTTAAGATTATTACTAATCAGATATATTCTTGTGCGGTGAATCGGGCGTGTTGAGTCCAGTTCTCTGAGCAAGGAGTAGGTCTTGTCTATTACATATTGGGTTCATGGAACGGTATCTGAGCTAATTTGAAACTCTTGTTTTATGTATCACCCCACCTCACCTTTCCCGTTAAGCAGCCATAGTGTGTTTTCTGCATGTGTGACTCTGTTCTGTTTTGTAATTCAGTTCAAGTGTAACGGTTTTTACATTCCCTCTATAAGTGACACCTTATGAGAAGTGTCCTTTTCTGTGTGACTTATTTCACTTAGAATCGTCTTACCTAAATCCACTCATCATGCTGCTACTAGCCTTATGACATTGATTTCATGGCTGAGTGTTATTCCATTGTACATAAGGACCACAACTTTTTGATCCATTTTTCGCTTTCCTGGGATATTTAAGGTGGAATGAAGTGGAGGTCCTTGTCAACAGAGCAGCCCTAAACTTTGGGGTGCTTGTGTCTTGCTGATTTTCAATTTTCCCACTTTATCCCCCCATGCGTGGAAGTGCCCTATGCTCTCTAAGCTGTGTTTTTTAGATGTTTCAGGACACACCGTACACTTCTCCAGAGTGGCTGTTGGCAATTTACATCCCGCCCATCAGTGTAGCAAGTCTCCCATTTCTCCATGGCCTGTCCTGCATTTCTGGTTTTGACACTTTTTTCAGCATGGCCCTTTTGACCGATGGGAAGCGAGACTTCTTTGTAGCGCTGATTTGCCTTTCCAGGTTGCTTGGTTGGCCAAAAAGGGCGTATGCGTTTTTTCCTGAATATATTCAGGAAAAAACGCATAAGCCCTTTTTGGCCAAGGGCATCATTGTCAACGTTCTGCCGCTTTTCATGTGCTTTAAAGGCGATTCGAATCTACCTCCTGAAATCTATTTCTTGCAATTCTGCCTTGATTTCAAATCCTCTTCTTTGCCTTCCCTCAATATATTTGTGGACGAGAGTTATCATTTATAACTCTGCAGGTTTGTGAATTGCAGTGCCCTGAAGCTCCATTTTACAAGTCGCTTTTTTGGGAGCTGGCCGCAAAAGCGCAGGATGGCTTCAGGCCCTTTTCTGGTTCCGGGGGGCAGGCTGAGCCTGTGGTTAATTCTTCTTCCTGATGGGAAAATAGAGTGACCTGTGCCTGTCCCAACACCAAGAGCTAGTCTGTCATTGGTTCCCCGTCTTCCCGTTCATCCTCAGGACAAATTGCAACCTGTACGGAACAGGAGTTTAAAGGTGCTGATGCTCCAAGTAGGGAGATTGCTAGTAAAGTGGCTGAAATGGCGAACCCGAGCACAAGGAGATGAGAAATGAGGTGCGTTTTAGAAACCTTTCCCCATCACACGGTGTACCATCTTCTGGGTTTCTCATGCATGTTTTCGATGTAGGAAGATGCCCTTGAACCTGGAGATTTGGGACCCATGCGATGGGTAGCACGCAGTATTACTTTAAAGGGTCTGCGTTTGCTCACCCAACCTCACCAAACCTCTCAGCCCCAAGAGTGTCCACCCTTATGTCTCATCCAGCTGTGGGTCTAGATATGGTCACTCCAGGTTGCATCACAGCCCCTGAACGAATTGTGTAAGAATTTCTCTCTCTTTCCCTGTCTTTGTTTCATGGGTTTTTAAAAGTAATTTAGTTTTATAATGGGGTTTAGCTGCTTTTCACGGCTGTGTTTATGCCGCTTTACACCCACTTGACACACTAACAGAGAGATATCAATACATAGGTTTTAAGATTATTACTAGTCAGATATATTCTTGTGCGGTGAATCGGGCGTGTTGAGTCCAGTTCTCTGAGCAAGGAGTAGGTCTTGTCTATTACATATTGGGTTTATGGAACGGTATCTGAGCTAATTTGAAACTCTTGTTTTATGTATCACCCCACCTCACCTTTCCCGTTAAGCAGCCATAGTGTGTTTTCTGCATGTGTGACTCTGTTCTGTTTTGTAATTCAGTTCAAGTGTAACGGTTTTTACATTCCCTCTATAAGTGACACCTTATGAGAAGTTTCTTTTTCTGTGTGACTTATTTCACTTAGTATTTTCTTACCTAAATCCACTCATCATGCTGCTACTAGCCTTATGACATTGATTTCATG
Organism: Balaenoptera physalus; assembly: GCF_965194825.1. Lineage (NCBI taxonomy): Eukaryota > Metazoa > Chordata > Mammalia > Artiodactyla > Balaenopteridae > Balaenoptera > Balaenoptera physalus. The sequence goes on along the minus strand of NW_028124972.1, from coordinate 89,103 downwards.
GCTGAGTGATATTCCATTGTACATAAGGACCACAACTTTTTGATCCATTTTTCGCTTTCCTGGGATATTTAAGGTGGAATGAAGTGGAGGTCCTTGTCAACAGAGCAGCCCTAAACTTTGGGGTGCTTGTGTCTTGCTGATTTTCAATTTTCCCACTTTATCCCCCCATGCGTGGAAGTGCCCTATGCTCTCTAAGCTGTGTTTTTTAGATGTTTCAGGACACACCGTACACTTCTCCAGAGTGGCTGTTGGCAATTTACATCCCGCCCATCAGTGTAGCAAGGCTCCCATTTCTCCATGGCCTGTCCTGCATTTCTGGTTTTGACACTTTTTTCAACATGGCCCTTTTGACCGATGGGAAGCGAGACTTCTTTGTAGCGCTGATTTGCCTTTCCAGGTTGCTTGGTTGGCCAAAAAGGGCGTATGCGTTTTTTCCTGAATATATTCAGGAAAAAACGCATAAGCCCTTTTTGGCCAAGGGCATCATTGTCAACGTTCTGCCGCTTTTCATGTGCTTTAAAGGCGATTCGAATCTACCTCCTGAAATCTATTTCTTGCAATTCTGCCTTGATTTCAAATCCTCTTCTTTGCCTTCCCTCAATATATTTGTGGACGAGAGTTATCATTTATAACTCTGCAGGTTTGTGAATTGCAGTGCCCTGAAGCTCCATTTTACAAGTCGCTTTTTTGGGAGCTGGCCGCAAAAGCGCAGGATGGCTTCAGGCCCTTTTCTGGTTCCGGGGGGCAGGCTGAGCCTGTGGTTAATTCTTCTTCCTGATGGGAAAATAGAGTGACCTGTGCCTGTCCCAACACCAAGAGCTAGTCTCTCATTGGTTCCCCGTCTTCCCGTTCATCCTCAGGACAAATTGCAACCTGTACGGAACAGGAGTTTAAAGGTGCTGATGCTCCAAGTAGGGAGATTGCTAGTAAAGTGGCTGAAATGGCCAACCCGAGCACAAGGAGATGAGAAATGAGGTGCGTTTTAGAAACCTTTCCCCATCACACGGTGTACCATCTTCTGGGTTTCTCATGCATGTTTTCGATGTAGGAAGATGCCCTTGAACCTGGAGATTTGGGACCCATGCGATGGGTAGCACGCAGTATTACTTTAAAGGGTCTGCGTTTGCTCACCCAACCTCACCAAACCTCTCAGCCCCAAGAGTGTCCACCCTTATGTCTCATCCAGCTGTGGGTCTAGATATGGTCACTCCAGGTTGCATCACAGCCCCTGAACGAATTGTGTAAGTATTTCTCTCTCTTTCCCTGTCTTTGTTTCATGGGTTTTTAAAAGTAATTTAGTTTTATAATGGGGTTTAGCTGCTTTTCACGGCTGTGTTTATGCCGCTTTACACCCACTTGACACACTAACAGAGAGATATCAATACATAGGTTTTAAGATTATTACTAGTCAGATATATTCTTGTGCGGTGAATCGGGCGTGTTGAGTCCAGTTCTCTGAGCAAGGAGTAGGTCTTGTCTATTACATATTGGGTTTATGGAACGGTATCTGAGCTAATTTGAAACTCTTGTTTTATGTATCACCCCACCTCACCTTTCCCGTTAAGCAGCCATAGTGTGTTTTCTGCATGTGTGACTCTGTTCTGTTTTGTAATTCAGTTCAAGTGTAACGGTTTTTACATTCCCTCTATAAGTGACACCTTATGAGAAGTTTCTTTTTCTGTGTGACTTATTTCACTTAGTATTGTCTTACCTAAATCCACTCATCATGCTGCTACTAGCCTTATGACATTGATTTCATGGCTGAGTGATATTCCATTGTACATAAGGACCACAACTTTTTGATCCATTTTTCGCTTTCCTGGGATATTTAAGGTGGAATGAAGTGGAGGTCCTTGTCAACAGAGCAGCCCTAAACTTTGGGGTGCTTGTGTCTTGCTGATTTTCAATTTTCCCACTTTATCCCCCCATGCGTGGAAGTGCCCTATGCTCTCTAAGCTGTGTTTTTTAGATGTTTCAGGACACACCGTACACTTCTCCAGAGTGGCTGTTGGCAATTTACATCCCGCCCATCAGTGTAGCAAGGCTCCCATTTCTCCATGGCCTGTCCTGCATTTCTGGTTTTGACACTTTTTTCAGCATGGCCCTTTTGACCGATGGGAAGCGAGACTTCTTTGTAGCGCTGATTTGCCTTTCCAGGTTGCTTGGTTGGCCAAAAAGGGCGTATGCGTTTTTTCCTGAATATATTCAGGAAAAAACGCATACGCCCTTTTTGGCCAAGGGCATCATTGTCAACGTTTTGCCGCTTTTCATGTGCTATAAAGGCGATTCGAATCTACCTCCTGAAATCTGTTTCCTGCAATTCTGCCTTGATTTCAAATCCTCTTCTTTGCCTTCCCTCAATATATTTGTGGACGAGAGTTATCATTTATAACTGTGCAGGTTTGTGAATTGCAGTGCCCTGAAGCTCCATTTTACAAGTCGCATTTTTGGGAGCTGGCCGCAAAAGCGCAGGATGGCTTCAGGCCCTGTTCTGGTTCTGGGGGGCAGGCTGAGCCTGTGGTTAATTCTTCTTCCTGATGGGAAAATAGAGTGACCTGTGCCTGTCCCAACACCAAGAGCTAGTCTCTCATTGGTTCCCCGTCTTCCCGTTCATCCTCAGGACAAATTGCAACCTGTACGGAACAGGAGGTTAAAGGTGCTGATGCTCCAAGTAGGGAGATTGCTAGTAAAGTGGCTGGAATGGCGAACCCGAGCACAAGGAGATGAGAAATGAGGTGCGTTTTAGAAACCTTTCCCCATCACACGGTGTACCATCTTCTGGGTTTCTCATGCATATTTTCGATGTAGGAAGATGCCCTTGAACCTGGAGATTTGGGACCCATGCGATGGGTAGCACGCAGTATTACTTTAAAGGGTCTGCGTTTGCTCACCCAACCTCACCAAACCTCTCAGCCCCAAGAGTGTCCACCCTTATGTCTCATCCAGCTGTGGGTCTAGATATGGTCAATCCAGGTGGCATCACAGCCCCTGAACGGATTGTGTAAGAATTTCTCTCTCTTTCCCTGTCTTTGTTTCATGGGTTTTTAAAAGTAATTTATTTTTATAATGGGGTTTAGCTGCTTTTCACGGCTGTGTTTATGCCGCTTTACACCCACTTGACACACTAACAGAGAGATATCAATACATAGGTTTTAAGATTATTACTAGTCAGATATATTCTTGTGCGGTGAATCGGGCGTGTTGAGTCCAGTTCTCTGAGCAAGGAGTAGGTCTTGTCTATTACATATTGGGCTTATGGAACGGTATCTGAGCTAATTTGAAACTCTTGTTTTATGTATCACCCTACCTCACCTTTCCCGTTAAGCAGCCATAGTGTGTTTTCTGCATGTGTGACTCTGTTCTGTTTTGTAATTCAGTTCAAGTGTAACGGTTTTTACATTCCCTCTATAAGTGACACCTTATGAGAAGTGTCCTTTTCTGTGTGACTCATTTCACTTAGAATCGTCTTACCTAAATCCACTCATCATGCTGCTACTAGCCTTATGACATTGATTTCATGGCTGAGTGTTATTCCATTGTACATAAGGACCACAACTTTATGATCCATTTTTCGCTTTCCTGGGATATTTAAGGTGGAATGAAGTGGAGGTCCTTGTCAACAGAGCAGCCCTAAACTTTGGGGTGCTTGTGTCTTGCTGATTTTCAATTTTCCCACTTTATCCCCCCATGCGTGGAAGTGCCCTATGCTCTCTAAGCTGTGTTTTTTAGATGTTTCAGGACACACCGTACACTTCTCCAGAGTGGCTGTTGGCAATTTACATCCCGCCCATCAGTGTAGCAAGGCTCCCATTTCTCCATGGCCTGTCCTGCATTTCTGGTTTTGACACTTTTTTCAGCATGGCCCTTTTGACCGATGGGAAGCGAGACTTCTTTGTAGCGCTGATTTGCCTTTCCAGGTTGCTTGGTTGGCCAAAAAGGGCGTATGCGTTTTTTCCTGAATATATTCAGGAAAAAACGCATACGCCCTTTTTGGCCAAGGGCATCATTGTCAACGTTTTGCCGCTTTTCATGTGCTTTAAAGGCGATTCGAATCTACCTCCTGAAATCTGTTTCATGCAATTCTGCCTTGATTTCAAATCCTCTTCTTTGCCTTCCCTCAATATATTTGTGGACGAGAGTTATCATTTATAACTCTGCAGGTTTGTGAATTGCAGTGCCCTGAAGCTCCATTTTACAAGTCGCATTTTTGGGAGCTGGCCGCAAAAGCGCAGGATGGCTTCAGGCCCTGTTCTGGTTCCGGGGGGCAGGCTGAGCCTGTGGTTAATTCTTCTTCCTGATGGGAAAATAGAGTGACCTGTGCCTGTCCCAACACCAAGAGCTAGTCTCTCATTGGTTCCCCGTCTTCCCGTTCATCCTCAGGACAAATTGCAACCTGTACGGAACAGGAGGTTAAAGGTGCTGATGCTCCAAGTAGGGAGATTGCTAGTAAAGTGGCTGGAATGGCGAACCCGAGCACAAGGAGATGAGAAATGAGGTGCGTTTTAGAAACCTTTCCCCATCACACGGTGTACCATCTTCTGGGTTTCTCATGCATGTTTTCGATGTAGGAAGATGCCCTTGAACCTCGAGATTTGGGACCCATGCGATGGGTAGCACGCAGTATTACTTTAAAGGGTCTGCGTTTGCTCACCCAACCTCACCAAACCTCTCAGCCCCAAGAGTGTCCACCCTTATGTCTCATCCAGCTGTGGGTCTAGATATGGTCAATCCAGGTGGCATCACAGCCCCTGAACGAATTGTGTAAGAATTTCTCTCTCTTTCCCTGTCTTTGTTTCATGGGTTTTTAAAAGTAATTTATTTTTATAATGGGGTTTAGCTGCTTTTCACGGCTGTGTTTATGCCGCTTTACACCCACTTGACACACTAACAGAGAGATATCAATACATAGGTTTTAAGATTATTACTAGTCAGATATATTCTTGTGCGGTGAATCGGGCGTGTTGAGTCCATTTCTCTGAGCAAGGAGTAGGTCTTGTCTATTACATATTGGGTTTATGGAACGGTATCTGAGCTAATTTGAAACTCTTGTTTTATGTATCACCCCACCTCACCTTTCCCGTTAAGCAGCCATAGTGTGTTTTCTGCATGTGTGACTCTGTTCTGTTTTGTAATTCAGTTCAAGTGTAACGGTTTTTACATTCCCTCTATAAGTGACACCTTATGAGAAGTTTCTTTTTCTGTGTGACTTATTTCACTTAGTATTGTCTTACCTAAATCCACTCATCATGCTGCTACTAGCCTTATGACATTGATTTCATGGCTGAGTGATATTCCATTGTACATAAGGACCACAACTTTTTGATCCATTATTCGCTTTCCTGGGATATTTAAGGTGGAATGAAGTGGAGGTCCTTGTCAACAGAGCAGCCCTAAACTTTGGGGTGCTTGTGTCTTGCTGATTTTCAATTTTCCCACTTTATCCCCCCATGCGTGGAAGTGCCCTATGCTCTCTAAGCTGTGTTTTTTAGATGTTTCAGGACACACCGTACACTTCTCCAGAGTGGCTGTTGGCAATTTACATCCCGCCCATCAGTGTAGCAAGGCTCCCATTTCTCCATGGCCTGTCCTGCATTTCTGGTTTTGACACTTTTTTCAGCATGGCCCTTTTGACCGATGGGAAGCGAGACTTCTTTGTAGCGCTGATTTGCCTTTCCAGGTTGCTTGGTTGGCCAAAAAGGGCGTATGCGTTTTTTCCTGAATATATTCAGGAAAAAACGCATACGCCCTTTTTGGCCAAGGGCATCATTGTCAACGTTTTGCCGCTTTTCATGTGCTTTAAAGGCGATTCGAATCTACCTCCTGAAATCTGTTTCCTGCAATTCTGCCTTGATTTCAAATCCTCTTCTTTGCCTTCCCTCAATATATTTGTGGACGAGAGTTATCATTTATAACTCTGCAGGTTTGTGAATTGCAGTGCCCTGAAGCTCCATTTTACAAGTCGCATTTTTGGGAGCTGGCCGCAAAAGCGCAGGATGGCTTCAGGCCCTGTTCTGGTTCCGGGGGGCAGGCTGAGCCTGTGGTTAATTCTTCTTCCTGATGGGAAAATAGAGTGACCTGTGCCTGTCCCAACACCAAGAGCTAGTCTCTCATTGGTTCCCCGTCTTCCCGTTCATCCTCAGGACAAATTGCAACCTGTACGGAACAGGAGGTTAAAGGTGCTGAGGCTCCAAGTAGGGAGATTGCTAGTAAAGTGGCTGGAATGGCGAACCCGAGCACAAGGAGATGAGAAATGAGGTGCGTTTTAGAAACCTTTCCCCATCACACGGTGTACCATCTTCTGGGTTTCTCATGCATGTTTTCGATGTAGGAAGATGCCCTTGAACCTGGAGATTTGGGACCCATGCGATGGGTAGCACGCAGTATTACTTTAAAGGGTCTGCGTTTGCTCACCCAACCTCACCAAACCTCTCAGCCCCAAGAGTGTCCACCCTTATGTCTCATCCAGCTGTGGGTCTAGATATGGTCAATCCAGGTGGCATCACAGCCCCTGAACGAATTGTGTAAGAATTTCTCTCTCTTTCCCTGTCTTTGTTTCATGGGTTTTTAAAAGTAATTTATTTTTATAATGGGGTTTAGCTGCTTTTCACGGCTGTGTTTATGCCGCTTTACACCCACTTGACACACTAACAGAGAGATATCAATACATAGGTTTTAAGATTATTACTAGTCAGATATATTCTTGTGCGGTGAATCGGGCGTGTTGAGTCCAGTTCTCTGAGCAAGGAGTAGGTCTTGTCTATTACATATTGGGCTTATGGAACGGTATCTGAGCTAATTTGAAACTCTTGTTTTATGTATCACCCCACCTCACCTTTCCCGTTAAGCAGCCATAGTGTGTTTTCTGCATGTGTGACTCTGTTCTGTTTTGTAATTCAGTTCAAGTGTAACGGTTTTTACATTCCCTCTATAAGTGACACCTTATGAGAAGTGTCCTTTTCTGTGTGACTTATTTCACTTAGAATCGTCTTACCTAAATCCACTCATCATGCTGCTACTAGCCTTATGACATTGATTTCATGGCTGAGTGTTATTCCATTGTACATAAGGACCACAACTTTTTGATCCATTTTTCGCTTTCCTGGGATATTTAAGGTGGAATGAAGTGGAGGTCCTTGTCAACAGAGCAGCCCTAAACTTTGGGGTGCTTGTGTCTTGCTGATTTTCAATTTTCCCACTTTATCCCCCCATGCGTGGAAGTGCCCTATGCTCTCTAAGCTGTGTTTTTTAGATGTTTCAGGACACACCGTACACTTCTCCAGAGTGGCTGTTGGCAATTTACATCCCGCCCATCAGTGTAGCAAGGCTCCCATTTCTCCATGGCCTGTCCTGCATTTCTGGTTTTGACACTTTTTTCAGCATGGCCCTTTTGACCGATGGGAAGCGAGACTTCTTTGTAGCGCTGATTTGCCTTTCCAGGTTGCTTGGTTGGCCAAAAAGGGCGTATGCGTTTTTTCCTGAATATATTCAGGGAAAAACGCATACGCCCTTTTTGGCCAAGGGCATCATTGTCAACGTTTTGCCGCTTTTCATGTGCTTTAAAGGCGATTCGAATCTACCTCCTGAAATCTGTTTCCTGCAATTCTGCCTTGATTTCAAATCCTCTTCTTTGCCTTCCCTCAATATATTTGTGGACGAGAGTTATCATTTATAACTCTGCAGGTTTGTGAATTGCAGTGCCCTGAAGCTCCATTTTACAAGTCGCATTTTTGGGAGCTGGCCGCAAAAGCGCAGGATGGCTTCAGGCCCTGTTCTGGTTCCGGGGGGCAGGCTGAGCCTGTGGTTAATTCTTCTTCCTGATGGGAAAATAGAGTGACCTGTGCCTGTCCCAACACCAAGAGCTAGTCTCTCATTGGTTCCCCGTCTTCCCGTTCATCCTCAGGACAAATTGCAACCTGTACGGAACAGGAGGTTAAAGGTGCTGAGGCTCCAAGTAGGGAGATTGCTAGTAAAGTGGCTGGAATGGCGAACCCGAGCACAAGGAGATGAGAAATGAGGTGCGTTTTAGAAACCTTTCCCCATCACACGGTGTACCATCTTCTGGGTTTCTCATGCATGTTTTCGATGTAGGAAGATGCCCTTGAACCTGGAGATTTGGGACCCATGCGATGGGTAGCACGCAGTATTACTTTAAAGGGTCTGCGTTTGCTCACCCAACCTCACCAAACCTCTCAGCCCCAAGAGTGTCCACCCTTATGTCTCATCCAGCTGTGGGTCTAGATATGGTCACTCCAGGTGGCATCACAGCCCCTGAACGAATTGTGTAAGAATTTCTCTCTCTTTCCCTGTCTTTGTTTCATGGGTTTTTAAAAGTAATTTATTTTTATAATGGGGTTTAGCTGCTTTTCACGGCTGTGTTTATGCCGCTTTACACCCACTTGACACACTAACAGAGAGATATCAATACATAGGTTTTAAGATTATTACTAGTCAGATATATTCTTGTGCGGTGAATCGGGCGTGTTGAGTCCAGTTCTCTGAGCAAGGAGTAGGTCTTGTCTATTACATATTGGGTTTATGGAACGGTATCTGAGCTAATTTGAAACTCTTGTTTTATGTATCACCCCACCTCACCTTTCCCGTTAAGCAGCCATAGTGTGTTTTCTGCATGTGTGACTCTGTTCTGTTTTGTAATTCAGTTCAAGTGTAACGGTTTTTACATTCCCTCTATAAGTGACACCTTATGAGAAGTTTCTTTTTCTGTGTGACTTATTTCACTTAGTATTGTCTTACCTAAATCCACTCATCATGCTGCTACTAGCCTTATGACATTGATTTCATGGCTGAGTGATATTCCATTGTACATAAGGACCACAACTTTTTGATCCATTTTTCGCTTTCCTGGGATATTTAAGGTGGAATGAAGTGGAGGTCCTTGTCAACAGAGCAGCCCTAAACTTTGGGGTGCTTGTGTCTTGCTGATTTTCAATTTTCCCACTTTATCCCCCCATGCGTGGAAGTGCCCTATGCTCTCTAAGCTGTGTTTTTTAGATGTTTCAGGACACACCGTACACTTCTCCAGAGTGGCTGTTGGCAATTTACATCCCGCCCATCAGTGTAGCAAGGCTCCCATTTCTCCATGGCCTGTCCTGCATTTCTGGTTTTGACACTTTTTTCAGCATGGCCCTTTTGACCGATGGGAAGCGAGACTTCTTTGTAGCGCTGATTTGCCTTTCCAGGTTGCTTGGTTGGCCAAAAAGGGCGTATGCGTTTTTTCCTGAATATATTCAGGAAAAAACGCATACGCCCTTTTTGGCCAAGGGCATCATTGTCAACGTTTTGCCGCTTTTCATGTGCTTTAAAGGCGATTCGAATCTACCTCCTGAAATCTGTTTCCTGCAATTCTGCCTTGATTTCAAATCCTCTTCTTTGCCTTCCCTCAATATATTTGTGGACGAGAGTTATCATTTATAACTCTGCAGGTTTGTGAATTGCAGTGCCCTGAAGCTCCATTTTACAAGTCGCATTTTTGGGAGCTGGCCGCAAAAGCGCAGGATGGCTTCAGGCCCTGTTCTGGTTCCGGGGGGCAGGCTGAGCCTGTGGTTAATTCTTCTTCCTGATGGGAAAATAGAGTGACCTGTGCCTGTCCCAACACCAAGAGCTAGTCTCTCATTGGTTCCCCGTCTTCCCGTTCATCCTCAGGACAAATTGCAACCTGTACGGAACAGGAGGTTAAAGGTGCTGATGCTCCAAGTAGGGAGATTGCTAGTAAAGTGGCTGGAATGGCGAACCCGAGCACAAGGAGATGAGAAATGAGGTGCGTTTTAGAAACCTTTCCCCATCACACGGTGTACCATCTTCTGGGTTTCTCATGCATGTTTTCGATGTAGGAAGATGCCCTTGAACCTGGAGATTTGGGACCCATGCGATGGGTAGCACGCAGTATTACTTTAAAGGGTCTGCGTTTGCTCACCCAACCTCACCAAACCTCTCAGCCCCAAGAGTGTCCACCCTTATGTCTCATCCAGTTGTGGGTCTAGATATGGTCAATCCAGGTTGCATCACAGCCCCTGAACGAATTGTGTAAGAATTTCTCTCTCTTTCCCTGTTTTTGTTTCATGGGTTTTTGAAAGTAATTTATTTTTATAATGGGGTTTAGCTGCTTTTCACTGCTTTGTTTATGCCGCTTTACACCCTCTTGACACACTAACAGAGAGATATCAATACATAGGTTTTAAGATTATTACTAGTCAGATATATTCTTGTGCGGTGAATCGGGCGTGTTGAGTCCAGTTCTCTGAGCAAGGAGTAGGTCTTGTCTATTACATATTGGGCTTATGGAACGGTATCTGAGCTAATTTGAAACTCTTGTTTTATGTATCACCCCACCTCACCTTTCCCGTTAAGCAGCCATAGTGTGTTTTCTGCATGTGTGACTCTGTTCTGTTTTGTAATTCAGTTCAAGTGTAACGGTTTTTACATTCCCTCTATAAGTGACACCTTACGAGAAGTGTCCTTTTCTGTGTGACTTATTTCACTTAGAATCGTCTTACCTAAATCCACTCATCATGCTGCTACTAGCCTTATGACATTGATTTCATGGCTGAGTGATATTCCATTGTACATAAGGACCACAACTTTTTGATCCATTTTTCGCTTTCCTGGGATATTTAAGGTGGAATGAAGTGGAGGTCCTTGTCAACAGAGCAGCCCTAAACTTTGGGGTGCTTGTGTCTTGCTGATTTTCAATTTTCCCACTTTATCCCCCCATGCGTGGAAGTGCCCTATGCTCTCTAAGCTGTGTTTTTTAGATGTTTCAGGACACACCGTACACTTCTCCAGAGTGGCTGTTGGCAATTTACATCCCGCCCATCAGTGTAGCAAGGCTCCCATTTCTCCATGGCCTGTCCTGCATTTCTGGTTTTGACACTTTTTTCAGCATGGCCCTTTTGACCGATGGGAAGCGAGACTTCTTTGTAGCGCTGATTTGCCTTTCCAGGTTGCTTGGTTGGCCAAAAAGGGCGTATGCGTTTTTTCCTGAATATATTCAGGAAAAAACGCATACGCCCTTTTTGGCCAAGGGCATCATTGTCAACGTTTTGCCGCTTTTCATGTGCTTTAAAGGCGATTCGAATCTACCTCCTGAAATCTGTTTCCTGCAATTCTGCCTTGATTTCAAATCCTCTTCTTTGCCTTCCCTCAATATATTTGTGGACGAGAGTTATCATTTATAACTCTGCAGGTTTGTGAATTGCAGTGCCCTGAAGCTCCATCTTACAAGTCGCTTTTTTGGGAGCTGGCCGCAAAAGCGCAGGATGGCTTCAGGCCCTGTTCTGGTTCCGGGGGGCAGGCTGAGCCTGTGGTTAATTCTTCTTCCTGATGGGAAAATAGAGTGACCTGTGCCTGTCCCAACACCAAGAGCTAGTCTCTCATTGGTTCCCCGTCTTCCCGTTCATCCTCAGGACAAATTGCAACCTGTACGGAACAGGAGGTTAAAGGTGCTGATGCTCCAAGTAGGGAGATTGCTAGTAAAGTGGCTGGAATGGCGAACCCGAGCACAAGGAGATGAGAAATGAGGTGCGTTTTAGAAACCTTTCCCCATCACACGGTGTACCATCTTCTGGGTTTCTCATGCATGTTTTCGATGTAGGAAGATGCCCTTGAACCTGGAGATTTGGGACCCATGCGATGGGTAGCACGCAGTATTACTTTAAAGGGTCTGCGTTTGCTCACCCAACCTCACCAAACCTCTCAGCCCCAAGAGTGTCCACCCTTATGTCTCATCCAGCTGTGGGTCTAGATATGGTCAATCCAGGTGGCATCACAGCCCCTGAACGAATTGTGTAAGAATTTCTCTCTCTTTCCCTGTCTTTGTTTCATGGGTTTTTAAAAGTAATTTATTTTTATAATGGGGTTTAGCTGCTTTTCACGGCTGTGTTTATGCCGCTTTACACCCACTTGACACACTAACAGAGAGATATCAATACATAGGTTTTAAGATTATTACTAGTCAGATATATTCTTGTGCGGTGAATCGGGCGTGTTGAGTCCAGTTCTCTGAGCAAGGAGTAGGTCTTGTCTATTACATATTGGGCTTATGGAACGGTATCTGAGCTAATTTGAAACTCTTGTTTTATGTATCACCCCACCTCACCTTTCCCGTTAAGCAGCCATAGTGTGTTTTCTGCATGTGTGACTCTGTTCTGTTTTGTAATTCAGTTCAAGTGTAACGGTTTTTACATTCCCTCTATAAGTGACACCTTATGAGAAGTGTCCTTTTCTGTGTGACTTATTTCACTTAGAATCGTCTTACCTAAATCCACTCATCATGCTGCTACTAGCCTTATGACATTGATTTCATGGCTGAGTGTTATTCCATTGTACATAAGGGCCACAACTTTTTGATCCATTTTTCGCTTTCCTGGGATATTTAAGGTGGAATGAAGTGGAGGTCCTTGTCAACAGAGCAGCCCTAAACTTTGGGGTGCTTGTGTCTTGCTGATTTTCAATTTTCCCACTTTATCCCCCCATGCGTGGAAGTGCCCTATGCTCTCTAAGCTGTGTTTTTTAGATGTTTCAGGACACACCGTACACTTCTCCAGAGTGGCTGTTGGCAATTTACATCCCGCCCATAAGTGTAGCAAGGCTCCCATTTCTCCATGGCCTGTCCTGCATTTCTGGTTTTGACACTTTTTTCAGCATGGCCCTTTTGACCGATGGGAAGTGAGACTTCTTTGTAGCGCTGATTTGCCTTTCCAGGTTGCTTGGTTAGCCAAAAAGGGCGTATGCGTTTTTTCCTGAATATATTCAGGAAAAAACGCATACGCCCTTTTTGGCCAAGGGCATCATTGTCAACGTTTTGCCGCTTTTCATGTGCTTTAAAGGCGATTCGAATCTACCTCCTGAAATCTGTTTCCTGCAATTCTGCCTTGATTTCAAATCCTCTTCTTTGCCTTCCCTCAATATATTTGTGGACGAGAGTTATCATTTATAACTCTGCAGGTTTGTGAATTGCAGTGCCCTGAAGCTCCATTTTACAAGTCGCATTTTTGGGAGCTGGCCGCAAAAGCGCAGGATGGCTTCAGGCCCTGTTCTGGTTCCGGGGGGCAGGCTGAGCCTGTGGTTAATTCTTCTTCCTGATGGGAAAATAGAGTGACCTGTGCCTGTCCCAACACCAAGAGCTAGTCTCTCATTGGTTCCCCGTCTTCCCGTTCATCCTCAGGACAAATTGCAACCTGTACGGAACAGGAGGTTAAAGGTGCTGATGCTCCAAGTAGGGAGATTGCTAGTAAAGTGGCTGGAATGGCGAACCCGAGCACAAGGAGATGAGAAATGAGGTGCGTTTTAGAAACCTTTCCCCATCACACGGTGTACCATCTTCTGGGTTTCTCATGCATGTTTTCGATGTAGGAAGATGCCCTTGAACCTGGAGATTTGGGACCCATGCGATGGGTAGCACGCAGTATTACTTTAAAGGGTCTGCGTTTGCTCACCCAACCTCACCAAACCTCTCAGCCCCAAGAGTGTCCACGCTTATGTCTCATCCAGTTGTGGGTCTAGATATGGTCAATCCAGGTTGCATCACAGCCCCTGAACGAATTGTGTAAGAATTTCTCTCTCTTTCCCTGTTTTTGTTTCATGGGTTTTTGAAAGTAATTTATTTTTATAATGGGGTTTAGCTGCTTTTCACTGCTTTGTTTATGCCGCTTTACACCCTCTTGACACACTAACAGAGAGATATCAATACATAGGTTTTAAGATTATTACTAGTCAGATATATTCTTGTGCGGTGAATCGGGCGTGTTGAGTCCAGTTCTCTGAGCAAGGAGTAGGTCTTGTCTATTACATATTGGGCTTATGGAACGGTATCTGAGCTAATTTGAAACTCTTGTTTTATGTATCACCCCACCTCACCTTTCCCGTTAAGCAGCCATAGTGTGTTTTCTGCATGTGTGACTCTGTTCTGTTTTGTAATTCAGTTCAAGTGTAACGGTTTTTACATTCCCTCTATAAGTGACACCTTACGAGAAGTGTCCTTTTCTGTGTGACTTATTTCACTTAGAATCGTCTTACCTAAATCCACTCATCATGCTGCTACTAGCCTTATGACATTGATTTCATGGCTGAGTGATATTCCATTGTACATAAGGACCACAACTTTTTGATCCATTTTTCGCTTTCCTGGGATATTTAAGGTGGAATGAAGTGGAGGTCCTTGTCAACAGAGCAGCCCTAAACTTTGGGGTGCTTGTGTCTTGCTGATTTTCAATTTTCCCACTTTATCCCCACATGCGTGGAAGTGCCCTATGCTCTCTAAGCTGTGTTTTTTAGATGTTTCAGGACACACCGTACACTTCTCCAGAGTGGCTGTTGGCAATTTACATCCCGCCCATCAGTGTAGCAAGGCTCCCATTTCTCCATGGCCTGTCCTGCATTTCTGGTTTTGACACTTTTTTCAGCATGGCCCTTTTGACCGATGGGAAGCGAGACTTCTTTGTAGCGCTGATTTGCCTTTCCAGGTTGCTTGGTTGGCCAAAAAGGGCGTATGCGTTTTTTCCTGAATATATTCAGGAAAAAACGCATACGCCCTTTTTGGCCAAGGGCATCATTGTCAACGTTTTGCCGCTTTTCATGTGCTTTAAAGGCGATTCGAATCTACCTCCTGAAATCTGTTTCCTGCAATTCTGCCTTGATTTCAAATCCTCTTCTTTGCCTTCCCTCAATATATTTGTGGACGAGAGTTATCATTTATAACTCTGCAGGTTTGTGAATTGCAGTGCCCTGAAGCTCCATCTTACAAGTCGCTTTTTTGGGAGCTGGCCGCAAAAGCGCAGGATGGCTTCAGGCCCTGTTCTGGTTCCGGGGGGCAGGCTGAGCCTGTGGTTAATTCTTCTTCCTGATGGGAAAATAGAGTGACCTGTGCCTGTCCCAACACCAAGAGCTAGTCTCTCATTGGTTCCCCGTCTTCCCGTTCATCCTCAGGACAAATTGCAACCTGTACGGAACAGGAGGTTAAAGGTGCTGAGGCTCCAAGTAGGGAGATTGCTAGTAAAGTGGCTGGAATGGCGAACCCGAGCACAAGGAGATGAGAAATGAGGTGCGTTTTAGAAACCTTTCCCCATCACACGGTGTACCATCTTCTGGGTTTCTCATGCATGTTTTCGATGTAGGAAGATGCCCTTGAACCTGGAGATTTGGGACCCATGCGATGGGTAGCACGCAGTATTACTTTAAAGGGTCTGCGTTTGCTAACCCAACCTCACCAAACCTCTCAGCCCCAAGAGTGTCCACCCTTATGTCTCATCCAGCTGTGGGTCTAGATATGGTCAATCCAGGTTGCATCACAGCCCCTGAACGAATTGTGTAAGAATTTCTCTCTCTTTCCCTGTCTTTGTTTCATGGGTTTTTAAAAGTAATTTATTTTTATAATGGGGTTTAGCTGCTTTTCACGGCTGTGTTTATGCCGCTTTACACAAACTTGACAAACTAACAGAGAGATATCAATACATAGGTTTTAAGATTATTACTAGTCAGATATATTCTGGTGCGGTGAATCGGGCGTGTTGAGTCCAGTTCTCTGAGCAAGGAGTAGGTCTTGTCTATTACATATTGGGTTTATGGAACGGTATCTGAGCTAATTTGAAGCTCTTGTTTTATGTATCACCCCACCTCACCTTTCCCGTTAAGCAGCCATAGTGTGTTTTCTGCATGTGTGACTCTGTTCTGTTTTGTAATTCAGTTCAAGTGTAACGGTTTTTACATTCCCTCTATAAGTGACACCTTACGAGAAGTGTCCTTTTCTGTGTGACTTATTTCACTTAGAATCGTCTTACCTAAATCCACTCATCATGCTGCTACTAGCCTTATGACATTGATTTCATGGCTGAGTGATATTCCATTGTACATAAGGACCACAACTTTTTGATCCATTTTTCGCTTTCCTGGGATATTTAAGGTGGAATGAAGTGGAGGTCCTTGTCAACAGAGCAGCCCTAAACTTTGGGGTGCTTGTGTCTTGCTGATTTTCAATTTTCCCACTTTATCCCCCCATGCGTGGAAGTGCCCTATGCTCTCTAAGCTGTGTTTTTTAGATGTTTCAGGACACACCGTACACTTCTCCAGAGTGGCTGTTGGCAATTTACATCCCGCCCATCAGTGTAGCAAGGCTCCCATTTCTCCATGGCCTGTCCTGCATTTCTGGTTTTGACACTTTTTTCAGCATGGCCCTTTTGACCGATGGGAAGCGAGACTTCTTTGTAGCGCTGATTTGCCTTTCCAGGTTGCTTGGTTGGCCAAAAAGGGCGTATGCGTTTTTTCCTGAATATATTCAGGAAAAAACGCATACGCCCTTTTTGGCCAAGGGCATCATTGTCAACGTTTTGCCGCTTTTCATGTGCTTTAAAGGCGATTCGAATCTACCTCCTGAAATCTGTTTCCTGCAATTCTGCCTTGATTTGAAATCCTCTTCTTTGCCTTCCCTCAATATATTTGTGGACGAGAGTTATCATTTATAACTCTGCAGGTTTGTGAATTGCAGTGCCCTGAAGCTCCATCTTACAAGTCGCTTTTTTGGGAGCTGGCCGCAAAAGCGCAGGATGGCTTCAGGCCCTGTTCTGGTTCCGGGGGGCAGGCTGAGCCTGTGGTTAATTCTTCTTCCTGATGGGAAAATAGAGTGACCTGTGCCTGTCCCAACACCAAGAGCTAGTCTCTCATTGGTTCCCCGTCTTCCCGTTCATCCTCAGGACAAATTGCAACCTGTACGGAACAGGAGGTTAAAGGTGCTGAGGCTCCAAGTAGGGAGATTGCTAGTAAAGTGGCTGGAATGGCGAACCCGAGCACAAGGAGATGAGAAATGAGGTGCGTTTTAGAAACCTTTCCCCATCACACGGTGTACCATCTTCTGGGTTTCTCATGCATGTTTTCGATGTAGGAAGATGCCCTTTAACCTGGAGATTTGGGACCCATGCGATGGGTAGCACGCAGTATTACTTTAAAGGGTCTGCGTTTGCTAACCCAACCTCACCAAACCTCTCAGCCCCAAGAGTGTCCACCCTTATGTCTCATCCAGCTGTGGGTCTAGATATGGTCAATCCAGGTTGCATCACAGCCCCTGAACGAATTGTGTAAGAATTTCTCTCTCTTTCCCTGTCTTTGTTTCATGGGTTTTTAAAAGTAATTTATTTTTATAATGGGGTTTAGCTGCTTTTCACGGCTGTGTTTATGCCGCTTTACACAAACTTGACAAACTAACAGAGAGATATCAATACATAGGTTTTAAGATTATTACTAGTCAGATATATTCTTGTGCGGTGAATCGGGCGTGTTGAGTCCAGTTCTCTGAGCAAGGAGTAGGTCTTGTCTATTACATATTGGGTTTATGGAACGGTATCTGAGCTAATTTGAAGCTCTTGTTTTATGTATCACCCCACCTCACCTTTCCCGTTAAGCAGCCATAGTGTGTTTTCTGCATGTGTGACTCTGTTCTGTTTTGTAATTCAGTTCAAGTGTAACGGTTTTTACATTCCCTCTATAAGTGACACCTTATGAGAAGTGTCCTTTTCTGTGTGACTTATTTCACTTAGAATCGTCTTACCTAAATCCACTCATCATGCTGCTACTAGCCTTATGACATTGATTTCATGGCTGAGTGATATTCCATTGTACATAAGGACCACAACTTTTTGATCCATTTTTCGCTTTCCTGGGATATTTAAGGTGGAATGAAGTGGAGGTCCTTGTCGACAGAGCAGCCCTAAACTTTGGGGTGCTTGTGTCTTGCTGATTTTCAATTTTCCCACTTTATCCCCCCATGCGTGGAAGTGCCCTATGCTCTCTAAGCTGTGTTTTTTAGATGTTTCAGGACACACCGTACCCTTCTTCAGAGTGGCTGTTGGCAATTTACATCCAGCCCATCAGTGTAGCAAGGCTCCCATTTCTCCATGGCCTGTCCTGCATTTCTGGTTTTGACACTTTTTTCAGCATGGCCCTTTTGACCGATGGGAAGCGAGACTTCTTTGTAGCGCTGATTTGCCTTTCCAGGTTGCTTGGTTGGCCAAAAAGGGCGTATGCGTTTTTTCCTGAATATATTCAGGAAAAAACGCATCCGCCCTTTTTGGCCAAGGGCATCATTGTCAACGTTTTGCCGCTTTTCATGTGCTTTAAAGGCGATTCGAATCTACCTCCTGAAATCTGTTTCCTGCAATTCTGCCTTGATTTGAAATCCTCTTCTTTGCCTTCCCTCAATATATTTGTGGACGAGAGTTATCATTTATAACTCTGCAGGTTTGTGAATTGCAGTGCCCTGACGCTCCATTTTACAACTCGCTTTTTTGGGAGCTGTCCGCAAAAGCGCAGGATGGCTTCAGGCCCTGTTCTGGTTCCGGAGGGCAGGCTGAGCCTGTGGTTAATTCTTCTTCCTGATGGGAAAATAGAGTGACCTGTGCCTGTCCCAACACCAAGAGCTAGTCTCTCATTGGTTCCCCGTCTTCCCGTTCATCCTCAGGACAAATTGCAACCTGTTCGGAACAGGAGGTTAAAGGTGCTGAGGCTCCAAGTAGGGAGATTGCTAGTAAAGTGGCTGGAATGTCGAACCCGAGCACAAGGAGATGAGAAATGAGGTGCGTTTTAGAAAGCTTTCCCCATCACACGGTGTACCCTCTTCTGGGTTTCTCATGCATGTTTTCGATGTAGGAAGATGCCCTTGAACCTGGAGATTTGGGACCCATGCGATGGGTAGCACGCAGTATTACTTTAAAGGGTCTGCATTTGCTCACACAACCTCACCAAACCTCTCAGCCCCAAGAGTGTCCACCCTTATGTCTCATCCAGCTGTGGGTCTAGATATGGTCAATCCAGGTTGCATCACAGCCCCTGAACGAATTGGGTAAGAATTTCTCTCTCTTTCCCTGTCTTTGTTTCATGGGTTTTTAAAAGTAATTTATTTTTATAATGGGGTTTAGCTGCTTTTCAGGGCTGTGTTTATGCCGCTTTACACCCACTTGACACACTAACAGAGAGATATCAATACATAGGTTTTAAGATTATTACTAGTCAGATATATTCTTGTGCGGTGAATCGGGCGTGTTGAGTCCAGTTCTCTGAGCAAGGAGTAGGTCTTGTCTATTACATATTGGGTTTATGGAACGGTATCTGAGCTAATTTGAAACTCTTGTTTTATGGATCACCCCACCTCACCTTTCCCGTTAAGCAGCCATAGTGTGTTTTCTGCATGTGTGACTCTGTTCTGTTTTGTAATTCAGTTCAAGTGTAACGGTTTTTACATTCCCTCTATAAGTGACACCTTATGAGAAGTGTCCTTTTCTGTGTGACTTATTTCACTTAGAATCGTCTTACCTAAATCCACTCATCATGCTGCTACTAGCCTTATGACATTGATTTCATGGCTGAGTGTTATTCCATTGTACATAAGGACCACAACTTTTTGATCCATTTTTCGCTTTCCTCGGATATTTAAGGTGGAATGAAGTGGAGGTCCTTGTCAACAGAGCAGCCCTAAACTTTGGGGTGCTTGTGTCTTGCTGATTTTCAATTTTCCCACTTTATCCCCCCATGCGTGGAAGTGCCCTATGCTCTCTAAGCTGTGTTTTTTAGGTGTTTCAGGACACACCGTACACTTCTCCAGAGTGGCTGTTGGCAATTTACATCCCGCCCATCAGTGTAGCAAGGCTCCCATTTCTCCATGGCCTGTCCTGCATTTCTGGTTTTGACACTTTTTTCAGCATGGCCCTTTTGACCGATGGGAAGCGAGACTTCTTTGTAGCGCTGATTTGCCTTTCCAGGTTGCTTGGTTGGCCAAAAAGGGCGTATGCGTTTTTTCCTGAATATATTCAGGAAAAAACGCATACGCCCTTTTTGGCCAAGGGCATCATTGTCAACGTTTTGCCGCTTTTCATGTGCTTTAAAGGCGATTCGAATCTACCTCCTGAAATCTGTTTCCTGCAATTCTGCCTTGATTTCAAATCCTCTTCTTTGCCTTCCCTCAATATATTTGTGGACGAGAGTTATCATTTATAACTCTGCAGGTTTGTGAATTGCAGTGCCCTGAAGCTCCATTTTACAAGTCGCTTTTTTGGGAGCTGGCCGCAAAAGCGCAGGATGGCTTCAGGCCCTGTTCTGGTTCCGGGGGGCAGGCTGAGCCTGTGGTTAATTCTTCTTCCTGATGGGAAAATAGAGTGACCTGTGCCTGTCCCAACACCAAGAGCTAGTCTCTCATTGGTTCCCCGTCTTCCCGTTCATCCTCAGGACAAATTGCAACCTGTACGGAACAGGAGGTTAAAGGTGCTGATGCTCCAAGTAGGGAGATTTCTAGTAAAGTGGCTGGAATGGCGAACCCGAGCACAAGGAGATGAGAAATGAGGTGCGTTTTAGAAACCTTTCCCCATCACACGGTGTACCATCTTCTGGGTTTCTCATGCATGTTTTCGATGTAGGAAGATGCCCTTGAACCTGGAGATTTGGGACCCATGCGATGGGTAGCACGCAGTATTACATTAAAGGGTCTGCGTTTGCTCACCCAACCTCACCAAACCTCTCAGCCCCAAGAGTGTCCACCCTTATGTCTCATCCAGCTGTGGGTCTAGATATGGTCAATCCAGGTTGCATCACAGCCCCTGAACGAATTGTGTAAGAATTTCTCTCTCTTTCCCTGTCTTTGTTTCATGGGTTTTTAAAAGTAATTTAGTTTTATAATGGGGTTTAGCTGCTTTTCACGGCTGTGTTTATGCCGCTTTACACCCACTTGACACACTAACAGAGAGATATCAATACATAGGTTTTAAGATTATTACTAATCAGATATATTCTTGTGCGGTGAATCGGGCGTGTTGAGTCCAGTTCTCTGAGCAAGGAGTAGGTCTTGTCTATTACATATTGGGTTTATGGAACGGTATCTGAGCTAATTTGAAACTCTTGTTTTATGTATCACCCCACCTCACCTTTCCCGTTAAGCAGCCATAGTGTGTTTTCTGCATGTGTGACTCTGTTCTGTTTTGTAATTCAGTTCAAGTGTAACGGTTTTTACATTCCCTCTATAAGTGACACCTTATGAGAAGTGTCCTTTTCTGTGTGACTTATTTCACTTAGAATCGTCTTACCTAAATCCACTCATCATGCTGCTACTAGCCTTATGACATTGATTTCATGGCTGAGTGTTATTCCATTGTACATAAGGACCACAACTTTTTGATCCATTTTTCGCTTTCCTGGGATATTTAAGGTGGAATGAAGTGGAGGTCCTTGTCAACAGAGCAGCCCTAAACTTTGGGGTGCTTGTGTCTTGCTGATTTTCAATTTTCCCACTTTATCCCCCCATGCGTGGAAGTGCCCTATGCTCTCTAAGCTGTGTTTTTTAGATGTTTCAGGACACACCGTACACTTCTCCAGAGTGGCTGTTGGCAATTTACATCCCGCCCATCAGTGTAGCAAGGCTCCCATTTCTCCATGGCCTGTCCTGCATTTCTGGTTTTGACACTTTTTTCAGCATGGCCCTTTTGACCGATGGGAAGCGAGACTTCTTTGTAGCGCTGATTTGCCTTTCCAGGTTGCTTGGTTGGCCAAAAAGGGCGTATGCGTTTTTTCCTGAATATATTCAGGAAAAAACGCATACGCCCTTTTTGGCCAAGGGCATCATTGTCAACGTTTTGCCGCTTTTCATGTGCTTTAAAGGCGATTCGAATCTACCTCCTGAAATCTGTTTCCTGCAATTCTGCCTTGATTTCAAATCCTCTTCTTTGCCTTCCCTCAATATATTTGTGGACGAGAGTTATCATTTATAACTCTGCAGGTTTGTGAATTGCAGTGCCCTGAAGCTCCATCTTACAAGTCGCTTTTTTGGGAGCTGGCCGCAAAAGCGCAGGATGGCTTCAGGCCCTGTTCTGGTTCCGGGGGGCAGGCTGAGCCTGTGGTTAATTCTTCTTCCTGATGGGAAAATAGAGTGACCTGTGCCTGTCCCAACACCAAGAGCTAGTCTCTCATTGGTTCCCCGTCTTCCCGTTCATACTCAGGACAAATTGCAACCTGTACGGAACAGGAGGTTAAAGGTGCTGAGGCTCCAAGTAGGGAGATTGCTAGTAAAGTGGCAGGAATGGCGAACCCGAGCACAAGGAGATGAGAAATGAGGTGCGTTTTAGAAACCTTTCCCCATCACACGGTGTACCATCTTCTGGGTTTCTCATGCATGTTTTCGATGTAGGAAGATTCCCTTGAACCTGGAGATTTGGGACCCATGCGATGGGTAGCACGCAGTATTACTTTAAAGGGTCTGCGTTTGCTAACCCAACCTCACCAAACCTCTCAGCCCCAAGAGTGTCCACCCTTATGTCTCATCCAGCTGTGGGTCTAGATATGGTCAATCCAGGTTGCATCACAGCCCCTGAACGAATTGTGTAAGAATTTCTCTCTCTTTCCCTGTCTTTGTTTCATGGGTTTTTAAAAGTAATTTATTTTTATAATGGGGTTTAGCTGCTTTTCACGGCTGTGTTTATGCCGCTTTACACAAACTTGACAAACTAACAGAGAGATATCAATACATAGGTTTTAAGATTATTACTAGTCAGATATATTCTTGTGCGGTGAATCGGGCGTGTTGAGTCCAGTTCTCTGAGCAAGGAGTAGGTCTTGTCTATTACATATTGGGTTTATGGAACGGTATCTGAGCTAATTTGAAGCTCTTGTTTTATGTATCACCCCACCTCACCTTTCCCGTTAAGCAGCCATAGTGTGTTTTCTGCATGTGTGACTCTGTTCTGTTTTGTAATTCAGTTCAAGTGTAACGGTTTTTACATTCCCTCTATAAGTGACACCTTATGAGAAGTGTCCTTTTCTGTGTGACTTATTTCACTTAGAATCGTCTAACCTAAATCCACTCATCATGCTGCTACTAGCCTTATGACATTGATTTCATGGCTGAGTGATATTCCATTGTACATAAGGACCACAACTTTTTGATCCATTTTTCGCTTTCTTGGGATATTTAAGGTGGAATGAAGTGGAGGTCCTTGTCGACAGAGCAGCCCTAAACTTTGGGGTGCTTGTGTCTTGCTGATTTTCAATTTTCCCACTTTATCCCCCCATGCGTGGAAGTGCCCTATGCTCTCTAAGCTGTGTTTTTTAGATGTTTCAGGACACACCGTACCCTTCTTCAGAGTGGCTGTTGGCAATTTACATCCAGCCCATCAGTGTAGCAAGGCTCCCATTTCTCCATGGCCTGTCCTGCATTTCTGGTTTTGACACTTTTTTCAGCATGGCCCTTTTGACCGATGGGAAGCGAGACTTCTTTGTAGCGCTGATTTGCCTTTCCAGGTTGCTTGGTTGGCCAAAAAGGGCGTATGCGTTTTTTCCTGAATATATTCAGGAAAAAACGCATACGCCCTTTTTGGCCAAGGGCATCATTGTCAACGTTTTGCCGCTTTTCATGTGCTTTAAAGGCGATTCGAATCTACCTCCTGAAATCTGTTTCCTGCAATTCTGCCTTGATTTGAAATCCTCTTCTTTGCCTTCCCTCAATATATTTGTGGACGAGAGTTATCATTTATAACTCTGCAGGTTTGTGAATTGCAGTGCCCTGACGCTCCATTTTACAACTCGCTTTTTTGGGAGCTGTCCGCAAAAGCGCAGGATGGCTTCAGGCCCTGTTCTGGTTCCGGAGGGCAGGCTGAGCCTGTGGTTAATTCTTCTTCCTGATGGGAAAATAGAGTGACCTGTGCCTGTCCCAACACCAAGAGCTAGTCTCTCATTGGTTCCCCGTCTTCCCGTTCATCCTCAGGACAAATTGCAACCTGTTCGGAACAGGAGGTTAAAGGTGCTGAGGCTCCAAGTAGGGAGATTGCTAGTAAAGTGGCAGGAATGGCGAACCCGAGCACAAGGAGATGAGAAATGAGGTGCGTTTTAGAAACCTTTCCCCATCACACGGTGTACCCTCTTCTGGGTTTCTCATGCATGTTTTCGATGTAGGAAGATGCTCTTGAACCTGGAGATTTGGGACCCATGCGATGGGTAGCACGCAGTATTACTTTAAAGGGTCTGCATTTGCTCACACAACCTCACCAAACCTCTCAGCCCCAAGAGTGTCCACCCTTATGTCTCATCCAGCTGTGGGTCTAGATATGGTCAATCCAGGTTGCATCACAGCCCCTGAACGAATTGGGTAAGAATTTATCTCTCTTTCCCTGTCTTTGTTTCATGGGTTTTTAAAAGTAATTTATTTTTATAATGGGGTTTAGCTGCTTTTCAGGGCTGTGTTTATGCCGCTTTACACCCACTTGACACACTAACAGAGAGATATCAATACATAGGTTTTAAGATTATTACTAGTCAGATATATTCTTGTGCGGTGAATCGGGCGTGTTGAGTCCAGTTCTCTGAGCAAGGAGTAGGTCTTGTCTATTACATATTGAGCTTATGGAACGGTATCTGAGCTAATTTGAAACTCTTGTTTTATGTATCACCCCACCTCACCTTTCGCCTTAAGCAGCCATAGTGTGTTTTCTGCATGTGTGACTCTGTTCTGTTTTGTAATTCAGTTCAAGTGTAACGGTTTTTACATTCCCTCTATAAGTGACACCTTACGAGAAGTGTCCTTTTCTGTGTGACTCATTTCACTTAGAATCGTCTTACCTAAATCCACTCATCATGCTGCTACTAGCCTTATGACATTGATTTCATGGCTGAGTGTTATTCCATTGTACATAAGGACCACAACTTTTTGATCCATTTTTCGCTTTCCTGGGATATTTAAGGTGGAATGAAGTGGAGGTCCTTGTCAACAGAGCAGCCCTAAACTTTGGGGTGCTTGTGTCTTGCTGATTTTCAATTTTCCCACTTTATCCCCCCATGCGTGGAAGTGCCCTATGCTCTCTAAGCTGTGTTTTTTAGATGTTTCAGGACACACCGTACACTTCTCCAGAGTGGCTGTTGGCAATTTACATCCCGCCCATCAGTGTAGCAAGGCTCCCATTTCTCCATGGCCTGTCCTGCATTTCTGGTTTTGACACTTTTTTCAGCATGGCCCTTTTGACCGATGGGAAGCGAGACTTCTTTGTAGCGCTGATTTGCCTTTCCAGGTTGCTTGGTTGGCCAAAAAGGGCGTATGCGTTTTTTCCTGAATATATTCAGGAAAAAACGCATACGCCCTTTTTGGCCAAGGGCATCATTGTCAACGTTTTGCCGCTTTTCATGTGCTTTAAAGGCGATTCGAATCTACCTCCTGAAATCTGTTTCCTGCAATTCTTCCTTGATTTCAAATCCTCTTCTTTGCCTTCCCTCAATATATTTGTGGACGAGAGTTATCATTTATAACTCTGCAGGTTTGTGAATTGCAGTGCCCTGAAGCTCTATTTTACAAGTCGCTTTTTTGGGAGCTGGCCGCAAAAGTGCAGGATGGCTTCAGGCCCTTTACTGGTTCCGGGGGGCAGGCTGAGCCTGTGGTTAATTCTTCTTCCTGATGGGAAAATAGAGTGACCTGTGCCTGTCCCAACACCAAGAGCTAGTCTCTCATTGGTTCCCCGTCTTCCCGTTCATCCTCAGGACAAATTGCAACCTGTACGGAACAGGAGGTTAAAGGTGCTGATGCTCCAAGTAGGGAGATTGGTAGTAAAGTAGCTGAAATGGCGAACCCGAGCACAAGGAGATGAGAAATGAGGTGCGTTTTAGAAACCTTTCCCCATCACACGGTGTACCGTCTTCTGGGTTTCTCATGCATGTTTTCGATGTAGGAAGATGCCCTTGAACCTGGAGATTTGGGACCCATGCGATGGGTAGCACGCAGTATTACTTTAAAGGGTCTGCGTTTGCTCACCCAACCTCACCAAACCTCTCAGCCCCAAGAGTGTCCACCCTTATGTCTCATCCAGTTGTGGGTCTAGATATGGTCAATCCAGGTTGCATCACAGCCCCTGAACGAATTGTGTAAGAATTTCTCTCTCTTTCCCTGTTTTTGTTTCATGGGTTTTTAAAAGTAATTTATTCTTATAATGGGATTTAGCTGCTTTTCACTGCTTTGTTTATGCCGCTTTACACCCTCTTGACACACTAACAGAGAGATATCAATACATAGGTTTTAAGATTATTACTAGTCAGATATATTCTTGTGCGGTGAATCGGGCGTGTTGAGTCCAGTTCTCTGAGCAAGGAGTAGGTCTTGTCTATTACATATTGGGCTTATGGAACGGTATCTGAGCTAATTTGAAACTCTTGTTTTATGTATCACCCCACCTCACCTTTCCCGTTAAGCAGCCATAGTGTGTTTTCTGCATGTGTGACTCTGTTCTGTTTTGTAATTCAGTTCAAGTGTAACGGTTTTTACATTCCCTCTATAAGTGACACCTTACGAGAAGTGTCCTTTTCTGTGTGACTTATTTCACTTAGAATCGTCTTACCTAAATCCACTCATCATGCTGCTACTAGCCTTATGACATTGATTTCATGGCTGAGTGATATTCCATTGTACATAAGGACCACAACTTTTTGATCCATTTTTCGCTTTCCTGGGATATTTAAGGTGGAATGAAGTGGAGGTCCTTGTCAACAGAGCAGCCCTAAACTTTGGGGTGCTTGTGTCTTGCTGATTTTCAATTTTCCCACTTTATCCCCCCATGCGTGGAAGTGCCCTATGCTCTCTAAGCTGTGTTTTTTAGATGTTTCAGGACACACCGTACACTTCTCCAGAGTGGCTGTTGGCAATTTACATCCCGCCCATCAGTGTAGCAAGGCTCCCATTTCTCCATGGCCTGTCCTGCATTTCTGGTTTTGACACTTTTTTCAGCATGGCCCTTTTGACCGATGGGAAGCGAGACTTCTTTGTAGCGCTGATTTGCCTTTCCAGGTTGCTTGGTTGGCCAAAAAGGGCGTATGCGTTTTTTCCTGAATATATTCAGGAAAAAACGCATACGCCCTTTTTGGCCAAGGGCATCATTGTCAACGTTTTGCCGCTTTTCATGTGCTTTAAAGGCGATTCGAATCTACCTCCTGAAATCTGTTTCCTGCAATTCTTCCTTGATTTCAAATCCTCTTCTTTGCCTTCCCTCAATATATTTGTGGACGAGAGTTATCATTTATAACTCTGCAGGTTTGTGAATTGCAGTGCCCTGAAGCTCTATTTTACAAGTCGCTTTTTTGGGAGCTGGCCGCAAAAGTGCAGGATGGCTTCAGGCCCTTTTCTGGTTCCGGGGGGCAGGCTGAGCCTGTGGTTAATTCTTCTTCCTGATGGGAAAATAGAGTGACCTGTGCCTGTCCCAACACCAAGAGCTAGTCTCTCATTGGTTCCCCGTCTTCCCGTTCATCCTCAGGACAAATTGCAACCTGTACGGAACAGGAGGTTAAAGGTGCTGATGCTCCAAGTAGGGAGATTGCTAGTAAAGTAGCTGAAATGGCGAACCCGAGCACAAGGAGATGAGAAATGAGGTGCGTTTTAGAAACCTTTCCCCATCACACGGTGTACCATCTTCTGGGTTTCTCATGCATGTTTTCGATGTAGGAAGATGCCCTTGAACCTGGAGATTTGGGACCCATGCGATGGGTAGCACGCAGTATTACTTTAAAGGGTCTGCGTTTGCTCACCCAACCTCACCAAACCTCTCAGCCCCAAGAGTGTCCACCCTTATGTCTCATCCAGTTGTGGGTCTAGATATGGTCAATCCAGGTTGCATCACAGCCCCTGAACGAATTGTGTAAGAATTTCTCTCTCTTTCCCTGTTTTTGTTTCATGGGTTTTTAAAAGTAATTTATTCTTATAATGGGATTTAGCTGCTTTTCACTGCTTTGTTTATGCCGCTTTACACCCTCTTGACACACTAACAGAGAGATATCAATACATAGGTTTTAAGATTATTACTAGTCAGATATATTCTTGTGCGGTGAATCGGGCGTGTTGAGTCCAGTTCTCTGAGCAAGGAGTAGGTCTTGTCTATTACATATTGGGCTTATGGAACGGTATCTGAGCTAATTTGAAACTCTTGTTTTATGTATCACCCCACCTCACCTTTCCCGTTAAGCAGCCATAGTGTGTTTTCTGCATGTGTGACTCTGTTCTGTTTTGTAATTCAGTTCAAGTGTAACGGTTTTTACATTCCCTCTATAAGTGACACCTTACGAGAAGTGTCCTTTTCTGTGTGACTTATTTCACTTAGAATCGTCTTAGCTAAATCCACTCATCATGCTGCTACTAGCCTTATGACATTGATTTCATGGCTGAGTGATATTCCATTGTACATAAGGACCACAACTTTTTGATCCATTTTTCGCTTTCCTGGGATATTTAAGGTGGAATGAAGTGGAGGTCCTTGTCAACAGAGCAGCCCTAAACTTTGGGGTGCTTGTGTCTTGCTGATTTTCAATTTTCCCACTTTATCCCCCCATGCGTGGAAGTGCCCTATGCTCTCTAAGCTGTGTTTTTTAGATGTTTCAGGACACACCGTACACTTCTCCAGAGTGGCTGTTGGCAATTTACATCCCGCCCATCAGTGTAGCAAGGCTCCCATTTCTCCATGGCCTGTCCTGCATTTCTGGTTTTGACACTTTTTTCAGCATGGCCCTTTTGACCGATGGGAAGCGAGACTTCTTTGTAGCGCTGATTTGCCTTTCCAGGTTGCTTGGTTGGCCAAAAAGGGCGTATGCGTTTTTTCCTGAATATATTCAGGAAAAAACGCATACGCCCTTTTTGGCCAAGGGCATCATTGTCAACGTTTTGCCGCTTTTCATGTGCTTTAAAGGCGATTCGAATCTACCTCCTGAAATCTGTTTCCTGCAATTCTGCCTTGATTTCAAATCCTCTTCTTTGCCTTCCCTCAATATATTTGTGGACGAGAGTTATCATTTATAACTCTGCAGGTTTGTGAATTGCAGTGCCCTGAAGCTCCATCTTACAAGTCGCTTTTTTGGGAGCTGGCCGCAAAAGCGCTGGATGGCTTCAGGCCCTGTTCTGGTTCCGGGGGGCAGGCTGAGCCTGTGGTTAATTCTTCTTCCTGATGGGAAAATAGAGTGACCTGTGCCTGTCCCAACACCAAGAGCTAGTCTCTCATTGGTTCCCCGTCTTCCCGTTCATCCTCAGGACAAATTGCAACCTGTACGGAACAGGAGGTTAAAGGTGCTGAGGCTACAGGTAGGGAGATTGCTGGTAAAGTGGCTGGAATGGCGAACCCGAGCACAAGGAGATGAGAAATGAGGTGCGTTTTAGAAACCTTTCCCCATCACACGGTGTACCATCTTCTGGGTTTCTCATGCATGTTTTCGATGTAGGAAGATGCCCTTGAACCTGGAGATTTGGGACCCATGCGATGGGTAGCACGCAGTATTACTTTAAAGGGTCTGCGTTTGCTCACCCAACCTCACCAAACCTCTCAGCCCCAAGAGTGTCCACCCTTATGTCTCATCCAGCTGTGGGTCTAGATATGGTCAATCCAGGTTGCATCACAGCCCCTGAACGAATTGTGTAAGAATTTCTCTCTCTTTCCCTGTCTTTGTTTCATGGGTTTTTAAAAGTAATTTATTTTTATAATGGGGTTTAGCTGCTTTTCACGGCTGTGTTTATGCCGCTTTACACAAACTTGACACACTAACAGAGAGATATCAATACATAGGTTTTAAGATTATTACTAGTCAGATATATTCTTGTGCGGTGAATCGGGCGTGTTGAGTCCAGTTCTCTGAGCAAGGAGTAGGTCTTGTCTATTACATATTGGGTTTATGGAACGGTATCTGAGCTAATTTGAAGCTCTTGTTTTATGTATCACCCCACCTCACCTTTCCCGTTAAGCAGCCATAGTGTGTTTTCTGCATGTGTGACTCTGTTCTGTTTTGTAATTCAGTTCAAGTGTAACGGTTTTTACATTCCCTCTATAAGTGACACCTTATGAGAAGTGTCCTTTTCTGTGTGACTTATTTCACTTAGAATCGTCTTACCTAAATCCACTCATCATGCTGCTACTAGCCTTATGACATTGATTTCATGGCTGAGTGATATTCCATTGTACATAAGGACCACAACTTTTTGATCCATTTTTCGCTTTCCTGGGATATTTAAGGTGGAATGAAGTGGAGGTCCTTGTCGACAGAGCAGCCCTAAACTTTGGGGTGCTTGTGTCTTGCTGATTTTCAATTTTCCCACTTTATCCCCCCATGCGTGGAAGTGCCCTATGCTCTCTAAGCTGTGTTTTTTAGATGTTTCAGGACACACCGTTCCCTTCTCCAGAGTGGCTGTTGGCAATTTACATCCCGCCCATCAGTGTAGCAAGGCTCCCATTTCTCCATGGCCTGTCCTGCATTTCTGGTTTTGACACTTTTTTCAACATGGCCCTTTTGACCGATGGGAAGCGAGACTTCTTTGTAGCGCTGATTTGCCTTTCCAGGTTGCTTGGTTGGCCAAAAAGGGCGTATGCGTTTTTTCCTGAATATATTCAGGAAAAAACGCATACGCTCTTTTTGGCCAAGGGCATCATTGTCAACGTTTTGCCGCTTTTCATGTGCTTTAAAGGCGATTCGAATCTACCTCCTGAAATTTGTTTCCTGCAATTCTGCCTTGATTTGAAATCCTCTTCTTTGCCTTCCCTCAATATATTTGTGGACGAGAGTTATCATTTATAACTCTGCAGGTTTGTGAATTGCAGTGCCCTGACGCTCCATTTTACAACTCGCTTTTTTGGGAGCTGTCCGCAAAAGATCAGGATGGCTTCAGGCCCTGTTCTGGTTCCGGGGGGCAGGCTGAGCCTGTGGTTAATTCTTCTTCCTGATGGGAAAATAGAGTGACCTGTGCCTGTCCCAACACCAAGAGCTAGTCTCTCATTGGTTCCCCGTCTTCCCGTTCATCCTCAGGACAAATTGCAACCTGTTCGGAACAGGAGGTTAAAGGTGCTGAGGCTCCAAGTAGGGAGATTGCTAGTAAAGTGGCTGGAATGGCGAACCCGAGCACAAGGAGATGAGAAATGAGGTGCGTTTTAGAAACCTTTCCCCATCACACGGTGTACCCTCTTCTGGGTTTCTCATGCATGTTTTCGATGTAGGAAGATGCCCTTGAACCTGGAGATTTGGGACCCATGCGATGGGTAGCACGCAGTATTACTTTAAAGGGTCTGCATTTGCTCACACAACCTCACCAAACCTCTCAGCCCCAAGAGTGTCCACCCTTATGTCTCATCCAGCTGTGGGTCTAGATATGGTCAATCCAGGTTGCATCACAGCCCCTGAACGAATTGTGTAAGAATTTCTCTCTCTTTCCCTGTCTTTGTTTCATGGGTTTTTAAAAGTAATTTAGTTTTATAATGGGGTTTAGCTGCTTTTCACGGCTGTGTTTATGCCGCTTTACACACACTTGACACACTAACAGAGAGATATCAATACATAGGTTTTAAGATTATTACTAGTCAGATATATTCTTGTGCGGTGAATCGGGCGTGTTGAGTCCAGTTCTCTGAGCAAGGAGTAGGTCTTGTCTATTACATATTGGGTTTATGGAACGGTATCTGAGCTAATTTGAAGCTCTTGTTTTATGTATCACCCCACCTCACCTTTCCCGTTAAGCAGCCATAGTGTGTTTTCTGCATGTGTGACTCTGTTCTGTTTTGTAATTCAGTTCAAGTGTAATGGTTTTTACATTCCCTCTATAAGTGACACCTTATGAGAAGTGTCCTTTTCTGTGTGACTTATTTCACTTAGAATCGTCTTACCTAAATCCACTCATCATGCTGCTACTAGCCTTATGACATTGATTTCATGGCTGAGTGATATTCCATTGTACATAAGGACCACAACTTTTTGATCCATTTTTCGCTTTCCTGGGATATTTAAGGTGGAATGAAGTGGAGGTCCTTGTCGACAGAGCAGCCCTAAACTTTGGGGTGCTTGTGTCTTGCTGATTTTCAATTTTCCCACTTTATCCCCCCATGCGTGGAAGTGCCCTATGCTCTCTAAGCTGTGTTTTTTAGATGTTTCAGGACACACCGTACCCTTCTCCAGAGTGGCTGTTGGCAATTTACATCCCGCCCATCAGTGTAGCAAGGCTCCCATTTCTCCATGGCCTGTCCTGCATTTCTGGTTTTGACACTTTTTTCAGCATGGCCCTTTTGACCGATGGGAAGCGAGACTTCTTTGTAGCGCTGATTTGCCTTTCCAGGTTGCTTGGTTGGCCAAAAAGGGCGTATGCGTTTTTTCCTGAATATATTCAGGAACAAACGCATACGCCCTTTTTGGCCAAGGGCATCATTGTCAACGTTTTGCCGCTTTTCATGTGCTTTAAAGGCGATTCGAATCTACCTCCTGAAATCTGTTTCCTGCAATTCTGCCTTGATTTGAAATCCTCTTCTTTGCCTTCCCTCAATATATTTGTGGACGAGAGTTATCATTTATAACTCTGCAGGTTTGTGAATTGCAGTGCCCTGACGCTCCATTTTACAACTCGCTTTTTTGGGAGCTGTCCGCAAAAGCGCAGGATGGCTTCAGGCCCTGTTCTGGTTCCGGGGGGCAGGCTGAGCCTGTGGTTAATTCTTCTTCCTGATGGGAAAATAGAGTGACCTGTGCCTGTCCCAACACCAAGAGCTAGTCTCTCATTGGTTCCCCGTCTTCCCATTCATCCTCAGGACAAATTGCAACCTGTTCGGAACAGGAGGTTAAAGGTGCTGAGGTTCCAAGTAGGGAGATTGCTAGTAAAGTGGCTGGAATGGCGAACCCGAGCACAAGGAGATGAGAAATGAGGTGCGTTTTAGAAACCTTTCCCCATCACACGGTGTACCCTCTTCTGGGTTTCTCATGCATGTTTTCGATGTAGGAAGATGCCCTTGAACCTGGAGATTTGGGACCCATGCGATGGGTAGCACGCAGTATTACTTTAAAGGGTCTGCATTTGCTCACACAACCTCACCAAACCTCTCAGCCCCAAGAGTGTCCACCCTTATGTCTCATCCAGCTGTGGGTCTAGATATGGTCAATCCAGGTTGCATCACAGCCCCTGAACGAATTGTGTAAGAATTTCTCTCTCTTTCCCTGTCTTTGTTTCATGGGTTTTTAAAAGTAATTTAGTTTTATAATGGGGTTTAGCTGCTTTTCACGGCTGTGTTTATGCCGCTTTACACACACTTGACACACTAACAGAGAGATATCAATACATAGGTTTTAAGATTATTACTAGTCAGATATATTCTTGTGCGGTGAATCGGGCGTGTTGAGTCCAGTTCTCTGAGCAAGGAGTAGGTCTTGTCTATTACATATTGGGTTTATGGAACGGTATCTGAGCTAATTTGAAGCTCCTGTTTTATGTATCACCCCACCTCACCTTTCCCGTTAAGCAGCCATAGTGTGTTTTCTGCATGTGTGACTCTGTTCTGTTTTGTAATTCAGTTCAAGTGTAACGGTTTTTACATTCCCTCTATAAGTGACACCTTATGAGAAGTGTCCTTTTCTGTGTGACTTATTTCACTTAGAATCGTCTTACCTAAATCCACTCATCATGCTGCTACTAGCCTTATGACATTGATTTCATGGCTGAGTGATATTCCATTGTACATAAGGACCACAACTTTTTGATCCATTTTTCGCTTTCCTGGGATATTTAAGGTGGAATGAAGTGGAGGTCCTTGTCAACAGAGCAGCCCTAAACTTTGGGGTGCTTGTGTCTTGCTGATTTTCAATTTTCCCACTTTATCCCCCCATGCGTGGAAGTGCCCTATGCTCTCTAAGCTGTGTTTTTTAGATGTTTCAGGACACACCGTACACTTCTCCAGAGTGGCTGTTGGCAATTTACATCCCGCCCATCAGTGTAGCAAGGCTCCCATTTCTCCATGGCCTGTCCTGCATTTCTGGTTTTGACACTTTTTTCAGCATGGCCCTCTTGACCGATGGGAAGCGAGACTTCTTTGTAGCGCTGATTTGCCTTTCCAGGTTGCTTGGTTGGCCAAAAAGGGCGTATGCGTTTTTTCCTGAATATATTCAGGAAAAAACGCATACGCCCTTTTTGGCCAAGGGCATCATTGTCAACGTTTTGCCGCTTTTCATGTGCTTTAAAGGCGATTCGAATCTACCTCCTGAAATCTGTTTCCTGCAATTCTGCCTTGATTTCAAATCCTCTTCTTTGCCTTCCCTCAATATATTTGTGGACGAGAGTTATCATTTATAACTCTGCAGGTTTGTGAATTGCAGTGCCCTGAAGCTCCATTTTACAAGTCGCTTTTTTGGGAGCTGGCCGCAAAAGCGCAGGATGGCTTCAGGCCCTGTTCTGGTTCCGGGGGGCAGGCTGAGCCTGTGGTTAATTCTTCTTCCTGATGGGAAAATAGAGTGACCTGTGCCTGTCCCAACACCAAGAGCTAGTCTCTCATTGGTTCCCCGTCTTCCCGTTCATCCTCAGGACAAATTGCAACCTGTATGGAACAGGAGGTTAAAGGTGCTGAGGCTCCAAGTAGGGAGATTGCTGGTAAAGTGGCTGGAATGGCGAACCCGAGCACAAGGAGATGAGAAATGAGGTGCGTTTTAGAAACCTTTCCCCATCACACGGTGTACCATCTTCTGGGTTTCTCATGCATGTTTTCGATGTAGGAAGATGCCCTTGAACCTGGAGATTTGGGACCCATGCGATGGGTAGCACGCAGTATTACTTTAAAGGGTCTGCGTTTGCTCACCCAACCTCACCAAACCTCTCAGCCCCAAGAGTGTCCACCCTTATGTCTCATCCAGCTGTGGGTCTAGATATGGTCAATCCAGGTTGCATCACAGCCCCTGAACGAATTGTGTAAGAATTTCTCTCTCTTTCCCTGTCTTTGTTTCATGGGTTTTTAAAAGTAATTTATTTTTATAATGGGGTTTAGCTGCTTTTCACGGCTGTGTTTATGCCGCTTTACACAAACTTGACACACTAACAGAGAGATATCAATACATAGGTTTTAAGATTATTACTAGTCAGATATATTCTTGTGCGGTGAATCGGGCGTGTTGAGTCCAGTTCTCTGAGCAAGGAGTAGGTCTTGTCTATTACATATTGGGTTTATGGAACGGTATCTGAGCTAATTTGAAGCTCTTGTTTTATGTATCACCCCACCTCACCTTTCCCGTTAAGCAGCCATAGTGTGTTTTCTGCATGTGTGACTCTGTTCTGTTTTGTAATTCAGTTCAAGTGTAACGGTTTTTACATTCCCTCTATAAGTGACACCTTATGAGAAGTGTCCTTTTCTGTGTGACTTATTTCACTTAGAATCGTCTTACCTAAATCCACTCATCATGCTGCTACTAGCCTTATGACATTGATTTCATGGCTGAGTGATATTCCATTGTACATAAGGACCACAACTTTTTGATCCATTTTTCGCTTTCCTGGGATATTTAAGGTGGAATGAAGTGGAGGTCCTTGTCAACAGAGCAGCCCTAAACTTTGGGGTGCTTGTGTCTTGCTGATTTTCAATTTTCCCACTTTATCCCCCCATGCGTGGAAGTGCCCTATGCTCTCTAAGCTGTGTTTTTTAGATGTTTCAGGACACACCGTACACTTCTCCAGAGTGGCTGTTGGCAATTTACATCCCGCCCATCAGTGTAGCAAGGCTCCCATTTCTCCATGGCCTGTCCTGCATTTCTGGTTTTGACACTTTTTTCAGCATGGCCCTCTTGACCGATGGGAAGCGAGACTTCTTTGTAGCGCTGATTTGCCTTTCCAGGTTGCTTGGTTGGCCAAAAAGGGCGTATGCGTTTTTTCCTGAATATATTCAGGAAAAAACGCATACGCCCTTTTTGGCCAAGGGCATCATTGTCAACGTTTTGCCGCTTTTCATGTGCTTTAAAGGCGATTCGAATCTACCTCCTGAAATCTGTTTCCTGCAATTCTGCCTTGATTTCAAATCCTCTTCTTTGCCTTCCCTCAATATATTTGTGGACGAGAGTTATCATTTATAACTCTGCAGGTTTGTGAATTGCAGTGCCCTGACGCTCCATTTTACAACTCGCTTTTTTGGGAGCTGTCCGCAAAAGCGCAGGATGGCTTCAGGCCCTGTTCTGGTTCCGGGGGGCAGGCTGAGCCTGTGGTTAATTCTTCTTCCTGATGGGAAAATAGAGTGACCTGTGCCTGTCCCAACACCAAGAGCTAGTCTCTCATTGGTTCCCCGTCTTCCCATTCATCCTCAGGACAAATTGCAACCTGTTCGGAACAGGAGGTTAAAGGTGCTGAGGTTCCAAGTAGGGAGATTGCTAGTAAAGTGGCTGGAATGGCGAACCCGAGCACAAGGAGATGAGAAATGAGGTGCGTTTTAGAAACCTTTCCCCATCACACGGTGTACCCTCTTCTGGGTTTCTCATGCATGTTTTCGATGTAGGAAGATGCCCTTGAACCTGGAGATTTGGGACCCATGCGATGGGTAGCACGCAGTATTACTTTAAAGGGTCTGCATTTGCTCACACAACCTCACCAAACCTCTCAGCCCCAAGAGTGTCCACCCTTATGTCTCATCCAGCTGTGGGTCTAGATATGGTCAATCCAGGTTGCATCACAGCCCCTGAACGAATTGTGTAAGAATTTCTCTCTCTTTCCCTGTCTTTGTTTCATGGGTTTTTAAAAGTAATTTAGTTTTATAATGGGGTTTAGCTGCTTTTCACGGCTGTGTTTATGCCGCTTTACACACACTTGACACACTAACAGAGAGATATCAATACATAGGTTTTAAGATTATTACTAGTCAGATATATTCTTGTGCGGTGAATCGGGCGTGTTGAGTCCAGTTCTCTGAGCAAGGAGTAGGTCTTGTCTATTACATATTGGGTTTATGGAACGGTATCTGAGCTAATTTGAAGCTCCTGTTTTATGTATCACCCCACCTCACCTTTCCCGTTAAGCAGCCATAGTGTGTTTTCTGCATGTGTGACTCTGTTCTGTTTTGTAATTCAGTTCAAGTGTAACGGTTTTTACATTCCCTCTATAAGTGACACCTTATGAGAAGTGTCCTTTTCTGTGTGACTTATTTCACTTAGAATCGTCTTACCTAAATCCACTCATCATGCTGCTACTAGCCTTATGACATTGATTTCATGGCTGAGTGATATTCCATTGTACATAAGGACCACAACTTTTTGATCCATTTTTCGCTTTCCTGGGATATTTAAGGTGGAATGAAGTGGAGGTCCTTGTCAACAGAGCAGCCCTAAACTTTGGGGTGCTTGTGTCTTGCTGATTTTCAATTTTCCCACTTTATCCCCCCATGCGTGGAAGTGCCCTATGCTCTCTAAGCTGTGTTTTTTAGATGTTTCAGGACACACCGTACACTTCTCCAGAGTGGCTGTTGGCAATTTACATCCCGCCCATCAGTGTAGCAAGGCTCCCATTTCTCCATGGCCTGTCCTGCATTTCTGGTTTTGACACTTTTTTCAGCATGGCCCTCTTGACCGATGGGAAGCGAGACTTCTTTGTAGCGCTGATTTGCCTTTCCAGGTTGCTTGGTTGGCCAAAAAGGGCGTATGCGTTTTTTCCTGAATATATTCAGGAAAAAACGCATACGCCCTTTTTGGCCAAGGGCATCATTGTCAACGTTTTGCCGCTTTTCATGTGCTTTAAAGGCGATTCGAATCTACCTCCTGAAATCTGTTTCCTGCAATTCTGCCTTGATTTCAAATCCTCTTCTTTGCCTTCCCTCAATATATTTGTGGACGAGAGTTATCATTTATAACTCTGCAGGTTTGTGAATTGCAGTGCCCTGAAGCTCCATTTTACAAGTCGCTTTTTTGGGAGCTGGCCGCAAAAGCGCAGGATGGCTTCAGGCCCTGTTCTGGTTCCGGGGGGCAGGCTGAGCCTGTGGTTAATTCTTCTTCCTGATGGGAAAATAGAGTGACCTGTGCCTGTCCCAACACCAAGAGCTAGTCTCTCATTGGTTCCCCGTCTTCCCGTTCATCCTCAGGACAAATTGCAACCTGTATGGAACAGGAGGTTAAAGGTGCTGAGGCTCCAAGTAGGGAGATTGCTGGTAAAGTGGCTGGAATGGCGAACCCGAGCACAAGGAGATGAGAAATGAGGTGCGTTTTAGAAACCTTTCCCCATCACACGGTGTACCATCTTCTGGGTTTCTCATGCATGTTTTCGATGTAGGAAGATGCCCTTGAACCTGGAGATTTGGGACCCATGCGATGGGTAGCACGCAGTATTACTTTAAAGGGTCTGCGTTTGCTCACCCAACCTCACCAAACCTCTCAGCCCCAAGAGTGTCCACCCTTATGTCTCATCCAGCTGTGGGTCTAGATATGGTCAATCCAGGTTGCATCACAGCCCCTGAACGAATTGTGTAAGAATTTCTCTCTCTTTCCCTGTCTTTGTTTCATGGGTTTTTAAAAGTAATTTATTTTTATAATGGGGTTTAGCTGCTTTTCACGGCTGTGTTTATGCCGCTTTACACAAACTTGACACACTAACAGAGAGATATCAATACATAGGTTTTAAGATTATTACTAGTCAGATATATTCTTGTGCGGTGAATCGGGCGTGTTGAGTCCAGTTCTCTGAGCAAGGAGTAGGTCTTGTCTATTACATATTGGGTTTATGGAACGGTATCTGAGCTAATTTGAAGCTCTTGTTTTATGTATCACCCCACCTCACCTTTCCCGTTAAGCAGCCATAGTGTGTTTTCTGCATGTGTGACTCTGTTCTGTTTTGTAATTCAGTTCAAGTGTAACGGTTTTTACATTCCCTCTATAAGTGACACCTTATGAGAAGTGTCCTTTTCTGTGTGACTTATTTCACTTAGAATCGTCTTACCTAAATCCACTCATCATGCTGCTACTAGCCTTATGACATTGATTTCATGGCTGAGTGATATTCCATTGTACATAAGGACCACAACTTTTTGATCCATTTTTCGCTTTCCTGGGATATTTAAGGTGGAATGAAGTGGAGGTCCTTGTCAACAGAGCAGCCCTAAACTTTGGGGTGCTTGTGTCTTGCTGATTTTCAATTTTCCCACTTTATCCCCCCATGCGTGGAAGTGCCCTATGCTCTCTAAGCTGTGTTTTTTAGATGTTTCAGGACACACCGTACACTTCTCCAGAGTGGCTGTTGGCAATTTACATCCCGCCCATCAGTGTAGCAAGGCTCCCATTTCTCCATGGCCTGTCCTGCATTTCTGGTTTTGACACTTTTTTCAGCATGGCCCTCTTGACCGATGGGAAGCGAGACTTCTTTGTAGCGCTGATTTGCCTTTCCAGGTTGCTTGGTTGGCCAAAAAGGGCGTATGCGTTTTTTCCTGAATATATTCAGGAAAAAACGCATACGCCCTTTTTGGCCAAGGGCATCATTGTCAACGTTTTGCCGCTTTTCATGTGCTTTAAAGGCGATTCGAATCTACCTCCTGAAATCTGTTTCCTGCAATTCTGCCTTGATTTCAAATCCTCTTCTTTGCCTTCCCTCAATATATTTGTGGACGAGAGTTATCATTTATAACTCTGCAGGTTTGTGAATTGCAGTGCCCTGACGCTCCATTTTACAACTCGCTTTTTTGGGAGCTGTCCGCAAAAGCGCAGGATGGCTTCAGGCCCTGTTCTGGTTCCGGGGGGCAGGCTGAGCCTGTGGTTAATTCTTCTTCCTGATGGGAAAATAGAGTGACCTGTGCCTGTCCCAACACCAAGAGCTAGTCTCTCATTGGTTCCCCGTCTTCCCATTCATCCTCAGGACAAATTGCAACCTGTTCGGAACAGGAGGTTAAAGGTGCTGAGGTTCCAAGTAGGGAGATTGCTAGTAAAGTGGCTGGAATGGCGAACCCGAGCACAAGGAGATGAGAAATGAGGTGCGTTTTAGAAACCTTTCCCCATCACACGGTGTACCCTCTTCTGGGTTTCTCATGCATGTTTTCGATGTAGGAAGATGCCCTTGAACCTGGAGATTTGGGACCCATGCGATGGGTAGCACGCAGTATTACTTTAAAGGGTCTGCATTTGCTCACACAACCTCACCAAACCTCTCAGCCCCAAGAGTGTCCACCCTTATGTCTCATCCAGCTGTGGGTCTAGATATGGTCAATCCAGGTTGCATCACAGCCCCTGAACGAATTGTGTAAGAATTTCTCTCTCTTTCCCTGTCTTTGTTTCATGGGTTTTTAAAAGTAATTTAGTTTTATAATGGGGTTTAGCTGCTTTTCACGGCTGTGTTTATGCCGCTTTACACACACTTGACACACTAACAGAGAGATATCAATACATAGGTTTTAAGATTATTACTAGTCAGATATATTCTTGTGCGGTGAATCGGGCGTGTTGAGTCCAGTTCTCTGAGCAAGGAGTAGGTCTTGTCTATTACATATTGGGTTTATGGAACGGTATCTGAGCTAATTTGAAGCTCTTGTTTTATGTATCACCCCACCTCACCTTTCCCGTTAAGCAGCCATAGTGTGTTTTCTGCATGTGTGACTCTGTTCTGTTTTGTAATTCAGTTCAAGTGTAACGGTTTTTACATTCCCTCTATAAGTGACACCTTATGAGAAGTGTCCTTTTCTGTGTGACTTATTTCACTTAGAATCGTCTTACCGAAATCCACTCATCATGCTGCTACTAGCCTTATGACATTGATTTCATGGCTGAGTGATATTCCATTGTACATAAGGACCACAACTTTTTGATCCATTTTTCGCTTTCCTGGGATATTTAAGGTGGAATGAAGTGGAGGTCCTTGTCAACAGAGCAGCCCTAAACTTTGGGGTGCTTGTGTCTTGCTGATTTTCAATTTTCCCACTTTATCCCCCCATGCGTGGAAGTGCCCTATGCTCTCTAAGCTGTGTTTTTTAGATGTTTCAGGACACACCGTACACTTCTCCAGAGTGGCTGTTGGCAATTTACATCCCGCCCATCAGTGTAGCAAGGCTCCCATTTCTCCATGGCCTGTCCTGCATTTCTGGTTTTGACACTTTTTTCAGCATGGCCCTCTTGACCGATGGGAAGCGAGACTTCTTTGTAGCGCTGATTTGCCTTTCCAGGTTGCTTGGTTGGCCAAAAAGGGCGTATGCGTTTTTTCCTGAATATATTCAGGAAAAAACGCATACGCCCTTTTTGGCCAAGGGCATCATTGTCAACGTTTTGCCGCTTTTCATGTGCTTTAAAGGCGATTCGAATCTACCTCCTGAAATCTGTTTCCTGCAATTCTGCCTTGATTTCAAATCCTCTTCTTTGCCTTCCCTCAATATATTTGTGGACGAGAGTTATCATTTATAACTCTGCAGGTTTGTGAATTGCAGTGCCCTGAAGCTCCATTTTACAAGTCGCTTTTTTGGGAGCTGGCCGCAAAAGCGCAGGATGGCTTCAGGCCCTGTTCTGGTTCCGGGGGGCAGGCTGAGCCTGTGGTTAATTCTTCTTCCTGATGGGAAAATAGAGTGACCTGTGCCTGTCCCAACACCAAGAGCTAGTCTCTCATTGGTTCCCCGTCTTCCCGTTCATCCTCAGGACAAATTGCAACCTGTATGGAACAGGAGGTTAAAGGTGCTGAGGCTCCAAGTAGGGAGATTGCTGGTAAAGTGGCTGGAATGGCGAACCCGAGCACAAGGAGATGAGAAATGAGGTGCGTTTTAGAAACCTTTCCCCATCACACGGTGTACCATCTTCTGGGTTTCTCATGCATGTTTTCGATGTAGGAAGATGCCCTTGAACCTGGAGATTTGGGACCCATGCGATGGGTAGCATGCAGTATTACTTTAAAGGGTCTGCGTTTGCTCACCCAACCTCACCAAACCTCTCAGCCCCAAGAGTGTCCACCCTTATGTCTCATCCAGCTGTGGGTCTAGATATGGTCAATCCAGGTTGCATCACAGCCCCTGAACGAATTGTGTAAGAATTTCTCTCTCTTTCCCTGTCTTTGTTTCATGGGTTTTTAAAAGTAATTTATTTTTATAATGGGGTTTAGCTGCTTTTCACGGCTGTGTTTATGCCGCTTTACACAAACTTGACACACTAACAGAGAGATATCAATACATAGGTTTTAAGATTATTACTAGTCAGATATATTCTTGTGCGGTGAATCGGGCGTGTTGAGTCCAGTTCTCTGAGCAAGGAGTAGGTCTTGTCTATTACATATTGGGTTTATGGAACGGTATCTGAGCTAATTTGAAGCTCTTGTTTTATGTATCACCCCACCTCACCTTTCCCGTTAAGCAGCCATAGTGTGTTTTCTGCATGTGTGACTCTGTTCTGTTTTGTAATTCAGTTCAAGTGTAACGGTTTTTACATTCCCTCTATAAGTGACACCTTATGAGAAGTGTCCTTTTCTGTGTGACTTATTTCACTTAGAATCGTCTTACCTAAATCCACTCATCATGCTGCTACTAGCCTTATGACATTGATTTCATGGCTGAGTGATATTCCATTGTACATAAGGACCACAACTTTTTGATCCATTTTTCGCTTTCCTGGGATATTTAAGGTGGAATGAAGTGGAGGTCCTTGTCAACAGAGCAGCCCTAAACTTTGGGGTGCTTGTGTCTTGCTGATTTTCAATTTTCCCACTTTATCCCCCCATGCGTGGAAGTGCCCTATGCTCTCTAAGCTGTGTTTTTTAGATGTTTCAGGACACACCGTACACTTCTCCAGAGTGGCTGTTGGCAATTTACATCCCGCCCATCAGTGTAGCAAGGCTCCCATTTCTCCATGGCCTGTCCTGCATTTCTGGTTTTGACACTTTTTTCAGCATGGCCCTCTTGACCGATGGGAAGCGAGACTTCTTTGTAGCGCTGATTTGCCTTTCCAGGTTGCTTGGTTGGCCAAAAAGGGCGTATGCGTTTTTTCCTGAATATATTCAGGAAAAAACGCATACGCCCTTTTTGGCCAAGGGCATCATTGTCAACGTTTTGCCGCTTTTCATGTGCTTTAAAGGCGATTCGAATCTACCTCCTGAAATCTGTTTCCTGCAATTCTGCCTTGATTTCAAATCCTCTTCTTTGCCTTCCCTCAATATATTTGTGGA
Source organism: Balaenoptera physalus (assembly GCF_965194825.1). Taxonomy (NCBI): domain Eukaryota; kingdom Metazoa; phylum Chordata; class Mammalia; order Artiodactyla; family Balaenopteridae; genus Balaenoptera; species Balaenoptera physalus. The sequence continues at coordinate 46,250 of NW_028124972.1, read as the reverse complement.
CGAGAGTTATCATTTATAACTCTGCAGGTTTGTGAATTGCAGTGCCCTGACGCTCCATTTTACAACTCGCTTTTTTGGGAGCTGTCCGCAAAAGCGCAGGATGGCTTCAGGCCCTGTTCTGGTTCCGGGGGGCAGGCTGAGCCTGTGGTTAATTCTTCTTCCTGATGGGAAAATAGAGTGACCTGTGCCTGTCCCAACACCAAGAGCTAGTCTCTCATTGGTTCCCCGTCTTCCCATTCATCCTCAGGACAAATTGCAACCTGTTCGGAACAGGAGGTTAAAGGTGCTGAGGTTCCAAGTAGGGAGATTGCTAGTAAAGTGGCTGGAATGGCGAACCCGAGCACAAGGAGATGAGAAATGAGGTGCGTTTTAGAAACCTTTCCCCATCACACGGTGTACCCTCTTCTGGGTTTCTCATGCATGTTTTCGATGTAGGAAGATGCCCTTGAACCTGGAGATTTGGGACCCATGCGATGGGTAGCACGCAGTATTACTTTAAAGGGTCTGCATTTGCTCACACAACCTCACCAAACCTCTCAGCCCCAAGAGTGTCCACCCTTATGTCTCATCCAGCTGTGGGTCTAGATATGGTCAATCCAGGTTGCATCACAGCCCCTGAACGAATTGTGTAAGAATTTCTCTCTCTTTCCCTGTCTTTGTTTCATGGGTTTTTAAAAGTAATTTAGTTTTATAATGGGGTTTAGCTGCTTTTCACGGCTGTGTTTATGCCGCTTTACACACACTTGACACACTAACAGAGAGATATCAATACATAGGTTTTAAGATTATTACTAGTCAGATATATTCTTGTGCGGTGAATCGGGCGTGTTGAGTCCAGTTCTCTGAGCAAGGAGTAGGTCTTGTCTATTACATATTGGGTTTATGGAACGGTATCTGAGCTAATTTGAAGCTCTTGTTTTATGTATCACCCCACCTCACCTTTCCCGTTAAGCAGCCATAGTGTGTTTTCTGCATGTGTGACTCTGTTCTGTTTTGTAATTCAGTTCAAGTGTAACGGTTTTTACATTCCCTCTATAAGTGACACCTTATGAGAAGTGTCCTTTTCTGTGTGACTTATTTCACTTAGAATCGTCTTACCGAAATCCACTCATCATGCTGCTACTAGCCTTATGACATTGATTTCATGGCTGAGTGATATTCCATTGTACATAAGGACCACAACTTTTTGATCCATTTTTCGCTTTCCTGGGATATTTAAGGTGGAATGAAGTGGAGGTCCTTGTCAACAGAGCAGCCCTAAACTTTGGGGTGCTTGTGTCTTGCTGATTTTCAATTTTCCCACTTTATCCCCCCATGCGTGGAAGTGCCCTATGCTCTCTAAGCTGTGTTTTTTAGATGTTTCAGGACACACCGTACACTTCTCCAGAGTGGCTGTTGGCAATTTACATCCCGCCCATCAGTGTAGCAAGGCTCCCATTTCTCCATGGCCTGTCCTGCATTTCTGGTTTTGACACTTTTTTCAGCATGGCCCTCTTGACCGATGGGAAGCGAGACTTCTTTGTAGCGCTGATTTGCCTTTCCAGGTTGCTTGGTTGGCCAAAAAGGGCGTATGCGTTTTTTCCTGAATATATTCAGGAAAAAACGCATACGCCCTTTTTGGCCAAGGGCATCATTGTCAACGTTTTGCCGCTTTTCATGTGCTTTAAAGGCGATTCGAATCTACCTCCTGAAATCTGTTTCCTGCAATTCTGCCTTGATTTCAAATCCTCTTCTTTGCCTTCCCTCAATATATTTGTGGACGAGAGTTATCATTTATAACTCTGCATGTTTGTGAATTGCAGTGCCCTGAAGCTCCATTTTACAAGTCGCTTTTTTGGGAGCTGGCCGCAAAAGCGCAGGATGGCTTCAGGCCCTGTTCTGGTTCCGGGGGGCAGGCTGAGCCTGTGGTTAATTCTTCTTCCTGATGGGAAAATAGAGTGACCTGTGCCTGTCCCAACACCAAGAGCTAGTCTCTCATTGGTTCCCCGTCTTCCCGTTCATCCTCAGGACAAATTGCAACCTGTATGGAACAGGAGGTTAAAGGTGCTGAGGATCCAAGTAGGGAGATTGCTGGTAAAGTGGCTGGAATGGCGAACCCGAGCACAAGGAGATGAGAAATGAGGTGCGTTTTAGAAACCTTTCCCCATCACACGGTGTACCATCTTCTGGGTTTCTCATGCATGTTTTCGATGTAGGAAGATGCCCTTGAACCTGGAGATTTGGGACCCATGCGATGGGTAGCACGCAGTATTACTTTAAAGGGTCTGCGTTTGCTCACCCAACCTCACCAAACCTCTCAGCCCCAAGAGTGTCCACCCTTATGTCTCATCCAGCTGTGGGTCTAGATATGGTCAATCCAGGTTGCATCACAGCCCCTGAACGAATTGTGTAAGAATTTCTCTCTCTTTCCCTGTCTTTGTTTCATGGGTTTTTAAAAGTAATTTATTTTTATAATGGGGTTTAGCTGCTTTTCACGGCTGTGTTTATGCCGCTTTACACAAACTTGACACACTAACAGAGAGATATCAATACATAGGTTTTAAGATTATTACTAGTCAGATATATTCTTGTGCGGTGAATCGGGCGTGTTGAGTCCAGTTCTCTGAGCAAGGAGTAGGTCTTGTCTATTACATATTGGGTTTATGGAACGGTATCTGAGCTAATTTGAAGCTCTTGTTTTATGTATCACCCCACCTCACCTTTCCCGTTAAGCAGCCATAGTGTGTTTTCTGCATGTGTGACTCTGTTCTGTTTTGTAATTCAGTTCAAGTGTAACGGTTTTTACATTCCCTCTATAAGTGACACCTTATGAGAAGTGTCCTTTTCTGTGTGACTTATTTCACTTAGAATCGTCTTACCTAAATCCACTCATCATGCTGCTACTAGCCTTATGACATTGATTTCATGGCTGAGTGATATTCCATTGTACATAAGGACCACAACTTTTTGATCCATTTTTCGCTTTCCTGGGATATTTAAGGTGGAATGAAGTGGAGGTCCTTGTCAACAGAGCAGCCCTAAACTTTGGGGTGCTTGTGTCTTGCTGATTTTCAATTTTCCCACTTTATCCCCCCATGCGTGGAAGTGCCCTATGCTCTCTAAGCTGTGTTTTTTAGATGTTTCAGGACACACCGTACACTTCTCCAGAGTGGCTGTTGGCAATTTACATCCCGCCCATCAGTGTAGCAAGGCTCCCATTTCTCCATGGCCTGTCCTGCATTTCTGGTTTTGACACTTTTTTCAGCATGGCCCTCTTGACCGATGGGAAGCGAGACTTCTTTGTAGCGCTGATTTGCCTTTCCAGGTTGCTTGGTTGGCCAAAAAGGGCGTATGCGTTTTTTCCTGAATATATTCAGGAAAAAACGCATACGCCCTTTTTGGCCAAGGGCATCATTGTCAACGTTTTGCCGCTTTTCATGTGCTTTAAAGGCGATTCGAATCTACCTCCTGAAATCTGTTTCCTGCAATTCTGCCTTGATTTCAAATCCTCTTCTTTGCCTTCCCTCAATATATTTGTGGACGAGAGTTATCATTTATAACTCTGCAGGTTTGTGAATTGCAGTGCCCTGAAGCTCCATTTTACAAGTCGCTTTTTTGGGAGCTGGCCGCAAAAGCGCAGGATGGCTTCAGGCCCTGTTCTGGTTCCGGGGGGCAGGCTGAGCCTGTGGTTAATTCTTCTTCCTGATGGGAAAATAGAGTGACCTGTGCCTGTCCCAACACCAAGAGCTAGTCTCTCATTGGTTCCCCGTCTTCCCGTTCATCCTCAGGACAAATTGCAACCTGTATGGAACAGGAGGTTAAAGGTGCTGAGGCTCCAAGTAGGGAGATTGCTGGTAAAGTGGCTGGAATGGCGAACCCGAGCACAAGGAGATGAGAAATGAGGTGCGTTTTAGAAACCTTTCCCCATCACACGGTGTACCATCTTCTGGGTTTCTCATGCATGTTTTCGATGTAGGAAGATGCCCTTGAACCTGGAGATTTGGGACCCATGCGATGGGTAGCACGCAGTATTACTTTAAAGGGTCTGCGTTTGCTCACCCAACCTCACCAAACCTCTCAGCCCCAAGAGTGTCCACCCTTATGTCTCATCCAGCTGTGGGTCTAGATATGGTCAATCCAGGTTGCATCACAGCCCCTGAACGAATTGTGTAAGAATTTCTCTCTCTTTCCCTGTCTTTGTTTCATGGGTTTTTAAAAGTAATTTATTTTTATAATGGGGTTTAGCTGCTTTTCACGGCTGTGTTTATGCCGCTTTACACAAACTTGACACACTAACAGAGAGATATCAATACATAGGTTTTAAGATTATTACTAGTCAGATATATTCTTGTGCGGTGAATCGGGCGTGTTGAGTCCAGTTCTCTGAGCAAGGAGTAGGTCTTGTCTATTACATATTGGGTTTATGGAACGGTATCTGAGCTAATTTGAAGCTCTTGTTTTATGTATCACCCCACCTCACCTTTCCCGTTAAGCAGCCATAGTGTGTTTTCTGCATGTGTGACTCTGTTCTGTTTTGTAATTCAGTTCAAGTGTAACGGTTTTTACATTCCCTCTATAAGTGACACCTTATGAGAAGTGTCCTTTTCTGTGTGAGTTATTTCACTTAGAATCGTCTTACCTAAATCCACTCATCATGCTGCTACTAGCCTTATGACATTGATTTCATGGCTGAGTGATATTCCATTGTACATAAGGACCACAACTTTTTGATCCATTTTTCGCTTTCCTGGGATATTTAAGGTGGAATGAAGTGGAGGTCCTTGTCGACAGAGCAGCCCTAAACTTTGGGGTGCTTGTGTCTTGCTGATTTTCAATTTTCCCACTTTATCCCCCCATGCGTGGAAGTGCCCTATGCTCTCTAAGCTGTGTTTTTTAGATGTTTCAGGACACACCGTTCCCTTCTCCAGAGTGGCTGTTGGCAATTTACATCCCGCCCATCAGTGTAGCAAGGCTCCCATTTCTCCATGTCCTGTCCTGCATTTCTGGTTTTGACACTTTTTTCAGCATGGCCCTTTTGACCGATGGGAAGCGAGACTTCTTTGAAGCGCTGATTTGCCTTTCCAGGTTGCTTGGTTGGCCAAAAAGGGCGTATGCGTTTTTTCCTGAATATATTCAGGAAAAAACGCATACGCTCTTTTTGGCCAAGGGCATCATTGTCAACGTTTTGCCGCTTTTCATGTGCTTTAAAGGCGATTCGAATCTACCTCCTGAAATTTGTTTCCTGCAATTCTGCCTTGATTTGAAATCCTCTTCTTTGCCTTCCCTCAATATATTTGTGGACGAGAGTTATCATTTATAACTCTGCAGGTTTGTGAATTGCAGTGCCCTGACGCTCCATTTTACAACTCGCTTTTTTGGGAGCTGTCCGCAAAAGCGCAGGATGGCTTCAGGCCCTGTTCTGGTTCCGGGGGGCAGGCTGAGCCTGTGGTTAATTCTTCTTCCTGATGGGAAAATAGAGTGACCTGTGCCTGTCCCAACACCAAGAGCTAGTCTCTCATTGGTTCCCCGTCTTCCCGTTCATCCTCAGGACAAATCGCAACCTGTTCGGAACAGGAGGTTAAAGGTGCTGAGGCTCCAAGTAGGGAGATTGCTAGTAAAGTGGCTGGAATGGCGAACCCGAGCACAAGGAGATGAGAAATGAGGTGCGTTTTAGAAACCTTTCCCCATCACACGGTGTACCCTCTTCTGGGTTTCTCATGCATGTTTTCGATGTAGGAAGATGCCCTTGAACCTGGAGATTTGGGACCCATGCGATGGGTAGCACGCAGTATTACTTTAAAGGGTCTGCATTTGCTCACACAACCTCACCAAACCTCTCAGCCCCAAGAGTGTCCACCCTTATGTCTCATCCAGCTGTGGGTCTAGATATGGTCAATCCAGGTTGCATCACAGCCCCTGAACGAATTGTGTAAGAATTTCTCTCTCTTTCCCTGTCTTTGTTTCATGGGTTTTTAAAAGTAATTTAGTTTTATAATGGGGTTTAGCTGCTTTTCACGGCTGTGTTTATGCCGCTTTACACACACTTGACACACTAACAGAGAGATATCAATACATAGGTTTTAAGATTATTACTAGTCAGATATATTCTTGTGCGGTGAATCGGGCGTGTTGAGTCCAGTTCTCTGAGCAAGGAGTAGGTCTTGTCTATTACATATTGGGTTTATGGAACGGTATCTGAGCTAATTTGAAGCTCTTGTTTTATGTATCACCCCACCTCACCTTTCCCGTTAAGCAGCCATAGTGTGTTTTCTGCATGTGTGACTCTGTTCTGTTTTGTAATTCAGTTCAAGTGTAACGGTTTTTACATTCCCTCTATAAGTGACACCTTATGAGAAGTGTCCTTTTCTGTGTGACTTATTTCACTTAGAATCGTCTTACCTAAATCCACTCATCATGCTGCTACTAGCCTTATGACATTGATTTCATGGCTGAGTGATATTCCATTGTACATAAGGACCACAACTTTTTGATCCATTTTTCGCTTTCCTGGGATATTTAAGGTGGAATGAAGTGGAGGTCCTTGTCGACAGAGCAGCCCTAAACTTTGGGGTGCTTGTGTCTTGCTGATTTTCAATTTTCCCACTTTATCCCCCCATGCGTGGAAGTGCCCTATGCTCTCTAAGCTGTGTTTTTTAGATGTTTCAGGACACACCGTACACTTCTCCAGAGTGGCTGTTGGCAATTTACATCCCGCCCATCAGTGTAGCAAGGCTCCCATTTCTCCATGGCCTGTCCTGCATTTCTGGTTTTGACACTTTTTTCAGCATGGCCCTCTTGACCGATGGGAAGCGAGACTTCTTTGTAGCGCTGATTTGCCTTTCCAGGTTGCTTGGTTGGCCAAAAAGGGCGTATGCGTTTTTTCCTGAATATATTCAGGAAAAAACGCATACGCCCTTTTTGGCCAAGGGCATCATTGTCAACGTTTTGCCGCTTTTCATGTGCTTTAAAGGCGATTCGAATCTACCTCCTGAAATCTGTTTCCTGCAATTCTGCCTTGATTTCAAATCCTCTTCTTTGCCTTCCCTCAATATATTTGTGGACGAGAGTTATCATTTATAACTCTGCAGGTTTGTGAATTGCAGTGCCCTGAAGCTCCATTTTACAAGTCGCTTTTTTGGGAGCTGGCCGCAAAAGCGCAGGATGGCTTCAGGCCCTGTTCTGGTTCCGGGGGGCAGGCTGAGCCTGTGGTTAATTCTTCTTCCTGATGGGAAAATAGAGTGACCTGTGCCTGTCCCAACACCAAGAGCTAGTCTCTCATTGGTTCCCCGTCTTCCCGTTCATCCTCAGGACAAATTGCAACCTGTATGGAACAGGAGGTTAAAGGTGCTGAGGCTCCAAGTAGGGAGATTGCTGGTAAAGTGGCTGGAATGGCGAACCCGAGCACAAGGAGATGAGAAATGAGGTGCGTTTTAGAAACCTTTCCCCATCACACGGTGTACCATCTTCTGGGTTTCTCATGCATGTTTTCGATGTAGGAAGATGCCCTTGAACCTGGAGATTTGGGACCCATGCGATGGGTAGCACGCAGTATTACTTTAAAGGGTCTGCGTTTGCTCACCCAACCTCACCAAACCTCTCAGCCCCAAGAGTGTCCACCCTTATGTCTCATCCAGCTGTGGGTCTAGATATGGTCAATCCAGGTTGCATCACAGCCCCTGAACGAATTGTGTAAGAATTTCTCTCTCTTTCCCTGTCTTTGTTTCATGGGTTTTTAAAAGTAATTTATTTTTATAATGGGGTTTAGCTGCTTTTCACGGCTGTGTTTATGCCGCTTTACACAAACTTGACACACTAACAGAGAGATATCAATACATAGGTTTTAAGATTATTACTAGTCAGATATATTCTTGTGCGGTGAATCGGGCGTGTTGAGTCCAGTTCTCTGAGCAAGGAGTAGGTCTTGTCTATTACATATTGGGTTTATGGAACGGTATCTGAGCTAATTTGAAGCTCTTGTTTTATGTATCACCCCACCTCACCTTTCCCGTTAAGCAGCCATAGTGTGTTTTCTGCATGTGTGACTCTGTTCTGTTTTGTAATTCAGTTCAAGTGTAACGGTTTTTACATTCCCTCTATAAGTGACACCTTATGAGAAGTGTCCTTTTCTGTGTGACTTATTTCACTTAGAATCGTCTTACCTAAATCCACTCATCATGCTGCTACTAGCCTTATGACATTGATTTCATGGCTGAGTGATATTCCATTGTACATAAGGACCACAACTTTTTGATCCATTTTTCGCTTTCCTGGGATATTTAAGGTGGAATGAAGTGGAGGTCCTTGTCGACAGAGCAGCCCTAAACTTTGGGGTGCTTGTGTCTTGCTGATTTTCAATTTTCCCACTTTATCCCCCCATGCGTGGAAGTGCCCTATGCTCTCTAAGCTGTGTTTTTTAGATGTTTCAGGACACACCGTTCCCTTCTCCAGAGTGGCTGTTGGCAATTTACATCCCGCCCATCAGTGTAGCAAGGCTCCCATTTCTCCATGTCCTGTCCTGCATTTCTGGTTTTGACACTTTTTTCAGCATGGCCCTTTTGACCGATGGGAAGCGAGACTTCTTTGAAGCGCTGATTTGCCTTTCCAGGTTGCTTGGTTGGCCAAAAAGGGCGTATGCGTTTTTTCCTGAATATATTCAGGAAAAAACGCATACGCTCTTTTTGGCCAAGGGCATCATTGTCAACGTTTTGCCGCTTTTCATGTGCTTTAAAGGCGATTCGAATCTACCTCCTGAAATTTGTTTCCTGCAATTCTGCCTTGATTTGAAATCCTCTTCTTTGCCTTCCCTCAATATATTTGTGGACGAGAGTTATCATTTATAACTCTGCAGGTTTGTGAATTGCAGTGCCCTGACGCTCCATTTTACAACTCGCTTTTTTGGGAGCTGTCCGCAAAAGCGCAGGATGGCTTCAGGCCCTGTTCTGGTTCCGGGGGGCAGGCTGAGCCTGTGGTTAATTCTTCTTCCTGATGGGAAAATAGAGTGACCTGTGCCTGTCCCAACACCAAGAGCTAGTCTCTCATTGGTTCCCCGTCTTCCCGTTCATCCTCAGGACAAATCGCAACCTGTTCGGAACAGGAGGTTAAAGGTGCTGAGGCTCCAAGTAGGGAGATTGCTAGTAAAGTGGCTGGAATGGCGAACCCGAGCACAAGGAGATGAGAAATGAGGTGCGTTTTAGAAACCTTTCCCCATCACACGGTGTACCCTCTTCTGGGTTTCTCATGCATGTTTTCGATGTAGGAAGATGCCCTTGAACCTGGAGATTTGGGACCCATGCGATGGGTAGCACGCAGTATTACTTTAAAGGGTCTGCATTTGCTCACACAACCTCACCAAACCTCTCAGCCCCAAGAGTGTCCACCCTTATGTCTCATCCAGCTGTGGGTCTAGATATGGTCAATCCAGGTTGCATCACAGCCCCTGAACGAATTGTGTAAGAATTTCTCTCTCTTTCCCTGTCTTTGTTTCATGGGTTTTTAAAAGTAATTTAGTTTTATAATGGGGTTTAGCTGCTTTTCACGGCTGTGTTTATGCCGCTTTACACACACTTGACACACTAACAGAGAGATATCAATACATAGGTTTTAAGATTATTACTAGTCAGATATATTCTTGTGCGGTGAATCGGGCGTGTTGAGTCCAGTTCTCTGAGCAAGGAGTAGGTCTTGTCTATTACATATTGGGTTTATGGAACGGTATCTGAGCTAATTTGAAGCTCTTGTTTTATGTATCACCCCACCTCACCTTTCCCGTTAAGCAGCCATAGTGTGTTTTCTGCATGTGTGACTCTGTTCTGTTTTGTAATTCAGTTCAAGTGTAACGGTTTTTACATTCCCTCTATAAGTGACACCTTATGAGAAGTGTCCTTTTCTGTGTGACTTATTTCACTTAGAATTGTCTTACCTAAATCCACTCATCATGCTGCTACTAGCCTTATGACATTGATTTCATGGCTGAGTGATATTCCATTGTACATAAGGACCACAACTTTTTGATCCATTTTTCGCTTTCCTGGGATATTTAAGGTGGAATAAAGTGGAGGTCCTTGTCGACAGAGCAGCCCTAAACTTTGGGGTGCTTGTGTCTTGCTGATTTTCAATTTTCCCACTTTATCCCCCCATGCGTGGAAGTGCCCTATGCTCTCTAAGCTGTGTTTTTTAGATGTTTCAGGACACACCGTACCCTTCTCCAGAGTGGCTGTTGGCAATTTACATCCCGCCCATCAGTGTAGCAAGGCTCCCATTTCTCCATGGCCTGTCCTGCATTTCTGGTTTTGACACTTTTTCAGCATGGCCCTTTTGACCGATGGGAAGCGAGACTTCTTTGTAGCGCTGATTTGCCTTTCCAGGTTGCTTGGTTGGCCAAAAAGGGCGTATGCGTTTTTTCCTGAATATATTCAGGAACAAACACATACGCCCTTTTTGGCCAAGGGCATCATTGTCAACGTTTTGCCGCTTTTCATGTGCTTTAAAGGCGATTCGAATCTACCTCCTGAAATCTGTTTCCTGCAATTCTGCCTTGATTTCAAATCCTCTTCTTTGCCTTCCCTCAATATATTTGTGGACGAGAGTTATCATTTATAACTCTGCAGGTTTGTGAATTGCAGTGCCCTGACGCTCCATTTTACAACTCGCTTTTTTGGGAGCTGTCCGCAAAAGCGCAGGATGGCTTCAGGCCCTGTTCTGGTTCCGGGGGGCAGGCTGAGCCTGTGGTTAATTCTTCTTCCTGATGGGAAAATAGAGTGACCTGTGCCTGTCCCAACACCAAGAGCTAGTCTCTCATTGGTTCCCCGTCTTCCCGTTCATCCTCAGGACAAATTGCAACCTGTTCGGAACAGGAGGTTAAAGGTGCTGAGGTTCCAAGTAGGGAGATTGCTAGTAAAGTGGCTGGAATGGCGAACCCGAGCACAAGGAGATGAGAAATGAGGTGCGTTTTAGAAACCTTTCCCCATCACACGGTGTACCCTCTTCTGGGTTTCTCATGCATGTTTTCGATGTAGGAAGATGCCCTTGAACCTGGAGATTTGGGACCCATGCGATGGGTAGCACGCAGTATTACTTTAAAGGGTCTGCATTTGCTCACACAACCTCACCAAACCTCTCAGCCCCAAGAGTGTCCACCCTTATGTCTCATCCAGCTGTGGGTCTAGATATGGTCAATCCAGGTTGCATCACAGCCCCTGAACGAATTGTGTAAGAATTTCTCTCTCTTTCCCTGTCTTTGTTTCATGGGTTTTTAAAAGTAATTTAGTTTTATAATGGGGTTTAGCTGCTTTTCACGGCTGTGTTTATGCCGCTTTACACCCACTTGACACACTAACAGAGAGATATCAATACATAGGTTTTAAGATTATTACTAGTCAGATATATTCTTGTGCGGTGAATCGGGCGTGTTGAGTCCAGTTCTCTGAGCAAGGAGTAGGTCTTGTCTATTACATATTGGGTTTATGGAACGGTATCTGAGCTAATTTGAAGCTCTTGTTTTATGTATCACCCCACCTCACCTTTCCCGTTAAGCAGCCATAGTGTGTTTTCTGCATGTGTGACTCTGTTCTGTTTTGTAATTCAGTTCAAGTGTAACGGTTTTTACATTCCCTCTATAAGTGACACCTTATGAGAAGTGTCCTTTTCTGTGTGACTTATTTCACTTAGAATTGTCTTACCTAAATCCACTCATCATGCTGCTACTAGCCTTATGACATTGATTTCATGGCTGAGTGATATTCCATTGTACATAAGGACCACAACTTTTTGATCCATTTTTCGCTTTCCTGGGATATTTAAGGTGGAATAAAGTGGAGGTCCTTGTCGACAGAGCAGCCCTAAACTTTGGGGTGCTTGTGTCTTGCTGATTTTCAATTTTCCCACTTTATCCCCCCATGCGTGGAAGTGCCCTATGCTCTCTAAGCTGTGTTTTTTAGATGTTTCAGGACACACCGTACCCTTCTCCAGAGTGGCTGTTGGCAATTTACATCCCGCCCATCAGTGTAGCAAGGCTCCCATTTCTCCATGGCCTGTCCTGCATTTCTGGTTTTGACACTTTTTTCAGCATGGCCCTTTTGACCGATGGGAAGCGAGACTTCTTTGTAGCGCTGATTTGCCTTTCCAGGTTGCTTGGTTGGCCAAAAAGGGCGTATGCGTTTTTTCCTGAATATATTCAGGAAATAACGCATACGCCCTTTTTGGCCAAGGGCATCATTGTCAACGTTTTGCCGCTTTTCATGTGCTTTAAAGGCGATTCGAATCTACCTCCTGAAATCTGTTTCCTGCAATTCTGCCTTGATTTCAAATCCTCTTCTTTGCCTTCCCTCAATATATTTGTGGACGAGAGTTATCATTTATAACTCTGCAGGTTTGTGAATTGCAGTGCCCTGAAGCTCCATTTTACAAGTCGCATTTTTGGGAGCTGGCCGCAAAAGCGCAGGATGGCTTCAGGCCCTGTTCTGGTTCCGGGGGGCAGGCTGAGCCTGTGGTTAATTCTTCTTCCTGATGGGAAAATAGAGTGACCTGTGCCTGTCCCAACACCAAGAGCTAGTCTCTCATTGGTTCCCCGTCTTCCCGTTCATCCTCAGGACAAATTGCAACCTGTACGGAACAGGAGGTTAAAGGTGCTGAGGCTCCAAGTAGGGAGATTGCTAATAAAGTGGCTGGAATGGCGAACCCGAGCACAAGGAGATGAGAAATGAGGTGCGTTTTAGAAACCTTTCCCCATCACACGGTGTACCATCTTCTGGGTTTCTCATGCATGTTTTCGATGTAGGAAGATGCCCTTGAACCTGGAGATTTGGGACCCATGCGATGGGTAGCACGCAGTATTACTTTAAAGGGTCTGCGTTTGCTCACCCAACCTCACCAAACCTCTCAGCCCCAAGAGTGTCCACCCTTATGTCTCATCCAGCTGTGGGTCTAGATATGGTCAATCCAGGTGGCATCACAGCCCCTGAACGAATTGTGTAAGAATTTCTCTCTCTTTCCCTGTCTTTGTTTCATGGGTTTTTAAAAGTAATTTATTTTTATAATGGGGTTTAGCTGCTTTTCACGGCTGTGTTTATGCCGCTTTACACCCACTTGACACACTAACAGAGAGATATCAATACATAGGTTTTAAGATTATTACTAGTCAGATATATTCTTGTGCGGTGAATCGGGCGTGTTGAGTCCAGTTCTCTGAGCAAGGAGTAGGTCTTGTCTATTACATATTGGGCTTATGGAACGGTATCTGAGCTAATTTGAAACTCTTGTTTTATGTATCACCCCACCTCACCTTTCCCGTTAAGCAGCCATAGTGTGTTTTCTGTATGTGTGACTCTGTTCTGTTTTGTAATTCAGTTCAAGTGTAACGGTTTTTACATTCCCTCTATAAGTGACACCTTATGAGAAGTGTCCTTTTCTGTGTGACTTATTTCACTTAGAATCGTCTTACCTAAATCCACTCATCATGCTGCTACTAGCCTTATGACATTGATTTCATGGCTGAGTGTTATTCCATTGTACATAAGGGCCACAACTTTTTGATCCATTTTTCGCTTTCCTGGGATATTTAAGGTGGAATGAAGTGGAGGTCCTTGTCAACAGAGCAGCCCTAAACTTTGGGGTGCTTGTGTCTTGCTGATTTTCAATTTTCCCACTTTATCCCCCCATGCGTGGAAGTGCCCTATGCTCTCTAAGCTGTGTTTTTTAGATGTTTCAGGACACACCGTACACTTCTCCAGAGTGGCTGTTGGCAATTTACATCCCGCCCATAAGTGTAGCAAGGCTCCCATTTCTCCATGGCCTGTCCTGCATTTCTGGTTTTGACACTTTTTTCAGCATGGCCCTTTTGACCGATGGGAAGCGAGACTTCTTTGTAGCGCTGATTTGCCTTTCCAGGTTGCTTGGTTGGCCAAAAAGGGCGTATGCGTTTTTTCCTGAATATATTCAGGAAAAAACGCATACGCCCTTTTTGGCCAAGGGCATCATTGTCAACGTTTTGCCGCTTTTCATGTGCTTTAAAGGCGATTCGAATCTACCTCCTGAAATCTGTTTCCTGCAATTCTGCCTTGATTTCAAATCCTCTTCTTTGCCTTCCCTCAATATATTTGTGGACGAGAGTTATCATTTATAACTCTGCAGGTTTGTGAATTGCAGTGCCCTGAAGCTCCATTTTACAAGTCGCATTTTTGGGAGCTGGCCGCAAAAGCGCAGGATGGCTTCAGGCCCTGTTCTGGTTCCGGGGGGCAGGCTGAGCCTGTGGTTAATTCTTCTTCCTGATGGGAAAATAGAGTGACCTGTGCCTGTCCCAACACCAAGAGCTAGTCTCTCATTGGTTCCCCGTCTTCCCGTTCATCCTCAGGACAAATTGCAACCTGTACGGAACAGGAGGTTAAAGGTGCTGATGCTCCAAGTAGGGAGATTGCTAGTAAAGTGGCTGGAATGGCGAACCCGAGCACAAGGAGATGAGAAATGAGGTGCGTTTTAGAAACCTTTCCCCATCACACGGTGTACCATCTTCTGGGTTTCTCATGCATGTTTTCGATGTAGGAAGATGCCCTTGAACCTGGAGATTTGGGACCCATGCGATGGGTAGCACGCAGTATTACTTTAAAGGCTCTGCGTTTGCTCACCCAACCTCACCAAACCTCTCAGCCCCAAGAGTGTCCACCCTTATGTCTCATCCAGTTGTGGGTCTAGATATGGTCAATCCAGGTTGCATCACAGCCCCTGAACGAATTGTGTAAGAATTTCTCTCTCTTTCCCTGTTTTTGTTTCATGGGTTTTTGAAAGTAATTTATTTTTATAATGGGGTTTAGCTGCTTTTCACTGCTTTGTTTATGCCGCTTTACACCCTCTTGACACACTAACAGAGAGATATCAATACATAGGTTTTAAGATTATTACTAGTCAGATATATTCTTGTGCGGTGAATCGGGCGTGTTGAGTCCAGTTCTCTGAGCAAGGAGTAGGTCTTGTCTATTACATATTGGGCTTATGGAACGGTATCTGAGCTAATTTGAAACTCTTGTTTTATGTATCACCCCACCTCACCTTTCCCGTTAAGCAGCCATAGTGTGTTTTCTGCATGTGTGACTCTGTTCTGTTTTGTAATTCAGTTCAAGTGTAACGGTTTTTACATTCCCTCTATAAGTGACACCTTACGAGAAGTGTCCTTTTCTGTGTGACTTATTTCACTTAGAATCGTCTTACCTAAATCCACTCATCATGCTGCTACTAGCCTTATGACATTGATTTCATGGCTGAGTGATATTCCATTGTACATAAGGAGCACAACTTTTTGATCCATTTTTCGCTTTCCTGGGATATTTAAGGTGGAATGAAGTGGAGGTCCTTGTCAACAGAGCAGCCCTAAACTTTGGGGTGCTTGTGTCTTGCTGATTTTCAATTTTCCCACTTTATCCCCCCATGCGTGGAAGTGCCCTATGCTCTCTAAGCTGTGTTTTTTAGATGTTTCAGGACACACCGTACACTTCTCCAGAGTGGCTGTTGGCAATTTACATCCCGCCCATCAGTGTAGCAAGGCTCCCATTTCTCCATGGCCTGTCCTGCATTTCTGGTTTTGACACTTTTTTCAGCATGGCCCTTTTGACCGATGGGAAGCGAGACTTCTTTGTAGCGCTGATTTGCCTTTCCAGGTTGCTTGGTTGGCCAAAAAGGGCGTATGCGTTTTTTCCTGAATATATTCAGGAAAAAACGCATACGCCCTTTTTGGCCAAGGGCATCATTGTCAACGTTTTGCCGCTTTTCATGTGCTTTAAAGGCGATTCGAATCTACCTCCTGAAATCTGTTTCCTGCAATTCTGCCTTGATTTCAAATCCTCTTCTTTGCCTTCCCTCAATATATTTGTGGACGAGAGTTATCATTTATAACTCTGCAGGTTTGTGAATTGCAGTGCCCTGAAGCTCCATCTTACAAGTCGCTTTTTTGGGAGCTGGCCGCAAAAGCGCAGGATGGCTTCAGGCCCTGTTCTGGTTCCGGGGGGCAGGCTGAGCCTGTGGTTAATTCTTCTTCCTGATGGGAAAATAGAGTGACCTGTGCCTGTCCCAACACCAAGAGCTAGTCTCTCATTGGTTCCCCGTCTTCCCGTTCATCCTCAGGACAAATTGCAACCTGTACGGAACAGGAGGTTAAAGGTGCTGAGGCTCCAAGTAGGGAGATTGCTAGTAAAGTGGCTGGAATGGCGAACCCGAGCACAAGGAGATGAGAAATGAGGTGCGTTTTAGAAACCTTTCCCCATCACACGGTGTACCATCTTCTGGGTTTCTCATGCATGTTTTCGATGTAGGAAGATGCCCTTGAACCTGGAGATTTGGGACCCATGCGATGGGTAGCACGCAGTATTACTTTAAAGGGTCTGCGTTTGCTCACCCAACCTCACCAAACCTCTCAGCCCCAAGAGTGTCCACCCTTATGTCTCATCCAGCTGTGGGTCTAGATATGGTCAATCCAGGTGGCATCACAGCCCCTGAACGAATTGTGTAAGAATTTCTCTCTCTTTCCCTGTCTTTGTTTCATGGGTTTTTAAAAGTAATTTATTTTTATAATGGGGTTTAGCTGCTTTTCACGGCTGTGTTTATGCCGCTTTACACCCACTTGACACACTAACAGAGAGATATCAATACATAGGTTTTAAGATTATTACTAGTCAGATATATTCTTGTGCGGTGAATCGGGCGTGTTGAGTCCAGTTCTCTGAGCAAGGAGTAGGTCTTGTCTATTACATATTGGGCTTATGGAACGGTATCTGAGCTAATTTGAAACTCTTGTTTTATGTATCACCCCACCTCACCTTTCCCGTTAAGCAGCCATAGTGTGTTTTCTGCATGTGTGACTCTGTTCTGTTTTGTAATTCAGTTCAAGTGTAACGGTTTTTACATTCCCTCTATAAGTGACACCTTATGAGAAGTGTCCTTTTCTGTGTGACTTATTTCACTTAGAATCGTCTTACCTAAATCCACTCATCATGCTGCTACTAGCCTTATGACATTGATTTCATGGCTGAGTGTTATTCCATTGTACATAAGGGCCACAACTTTTTGATCCATTTTTCGCTTTCCTGGGATATTTAAGGTGGAATGAAGTGGAGGTCCTTGTCAACAGAGCAGCCCTAAACTTTGGGGTGCTTGTGTCTTGCTGATTTTCAATTTTCCCACTTTATCCCCCCATGCGTGGAAGTGCCCTATGCTCTCTAAGCTGTGTTTTTTAGATGTTTCAGGACACACCGTACACTTCTCCAGAGTGGCTGTTGGCAATTTACATCCCGCCCATAAGTGTAGCAAGGCTCCCATTTCTCCATGGCCTGTCCTGCATTTCTGGTTTTGACACTTTTTTCAGCATGGCCCTTTTGACCGATGGGAAGCGAGACTTCTTTGTAGCGCTGATTTGCCTTTCCAGGTTGCTTGGTTGGCCAAAAAGGGCGTATGCGTTTTTTCCTGAATATATTCAGGAAAAAACGCATACGCCCTTTTTGGCCAAGGGCATCATTGTCAACGTTTTGCCGCTTTTCATGTGCTTTAAAGGCGATTCGAATCTACCTCCTGAAATCTGTTTCCTGCAATTCTGCCTTGATTTCAAATCCTCTTCTTTGCCTTCCCTCAATATATTTGTGGACGAGAGTTATCATTTATAACTCTGCAGGTTTGTGAATTGCAGTGCCCTGAAGCTCCATTTTACAAGTCGCATTTTTGGGAGCTGGCCGCAAAAGCGCAGGATGGCTTCAGGCCCTGTTCTGGTTCCGGGGGGCAGGCTGAGCCTGCGGTTAATTCTTCTTCCTGATGGGAAAATAGAGTGACCTGTGCCTGTCCCAACACCAAGAGCTAGTCTCTCATTGGTTCCCCGTCTTCCCGTTCATCCTCAGGAAAAATTGCAACCTGTACGGAACAGGAGGTTAAAGGTGCTGATGCTCCAAGTAGGGAGATTGCTAGTAAAGTGGCTGGAATGGCGAACCCGAGCACAAGGAGATGAGAAATGAGGTGCGTTTTAGAAACCTTTCCCCATCACACGGTGTACCATCTTCTGGGTTTCTCATGCATGTTTTCGATGTAGGAAGATGCCCTTGAACCTGGAGATTTGGGACCCATGCGATGGGTAGCACGCAGTATTACTTTAAAGGGTCTGCGTTTGCTCACCCAACCTCACCAAACCTCTCAGCCCCAAGAGTGTCCACCCTTATGTCTCATCCAGCTGTGGGTCTAGATATGGTCAATCCAGGTGGCATCACAGCCCCTGAACGAATTGTGTAAGAATTTCTCTCTCTTTCCCTGTCTTTGTTTCATGGGTTTTTAAAAGTAATTTATTTTTATAATGGGGTTTAGCTGCTTTTCACGGCTGTGTTTATGCCGCTTTACACCCACTTGACACACTAACAGAGAGATATCAATACATAGGTTTTAAGATTATTACTAGTCAGATATATTCTTGTGCGGTGAATCGGGCGTGTTGAGTCCAGTTCTCTGAGCAAGGAGTAGGTCTTGTCTATTACATATTGGGCTTATGGAACGGTATCTGAGCTAATTTGAAACTCTTGTTTTATGTATCACCCCACCTCACCTTTCCCGTTAAGCAGCCATAGTGTGTTTTCTGCATGTGTGACTCTGTTCTGTTTTGTAATTCAGTTCAAGTGTAACGGTTTTTACATTCCCTCTATAAGTGACACCTTATGAGAAGTGTCCTTTTCTGTGTGACTTATTTCACTTAGAATCGTCTTACCTAAATCCACTCATCATGCTGCTACTAGCCTTATGACATTGATTTCATGGCTGAGTGTTATTCCATTGTACATAAGGGCCACAACTTTTTGATCCATTTTTCGCTTTCCTGGGATATTTAAGGTGGAATGAAGTGGAGGTCCTTGTCAACAGAGCAGCCCTAAACTTTGGGGTGCTTGTGTCTTGCTGATTTTCAATTTTCCCACTTTATCCCCCCATGCGTGGAAGTGCCCTATGCTCTCTAAGCTGTGTTTTTTAGATGTTTCAGGACACACCGTACACTTCTCCAGAGTGGCTGTTGGCAATTTACATCCCGCCCATAAGTGTAGCAAGGCTCCCATTTCTCCATGGCCTGTCCTGCATTTCTGGTTTTGACACTTTTTTCAGCATGGCCCTTTTGACCGATGGGAAGCGAGACTTCTTTGTAGCGCTGATTTGCCTTTCCAGGTTGCTTGGTTGGCCAAAAAGGGCGTATGCGTTTTTTCCTGAATATATTCAGGAAAAAACGCATACGCCCTTTTTGGCCAAGGGCATCATTGTCAACGTTTTGCCGCTTTTCATGTGCTTTAAAGGCGATTCGAATCTACCTCCTGAAATCTGTTTCCTGCAATTCTGCCTTGATTTCAAATCCTCTTCTTTGCCTTCCCTCAATATATTTGTGGACGAGAGTTATCATTTATAACTCTGCAGGTTTGTGAATTGCAGTGCCCTGAAGCTCCATTTTACAAGTCGCATTTTTGGGAGCTGGCCGCAAAAGCGCAGGATGGCTTCAGGCCCTGTTCTGGTTCCGGGGGGCAGGCTGAGCCTGCGGTTAATTCTTCTTCCTGATGGGAAAATAGAGTGACCTGTGCCTGTCCCAACACCAAGAGCTAGTCTCTCATTGGTTCCCCGTCTTCCCGTTCATCCTCAGGAAAAATTGCAACCTGTACGGAACAGGAGGTTAAAGGTGCTGATGCTCCAAGTAGGGAGATTGCTAGTAAAGTGGCTGGAATGGCGAACCCGAGCACAAGGAGATGAGAAATGAGGTGCGTTTTAGAAACCTTTCCCCATCACACGGTGTACCATCTTCTGGGTTTCTCATGCATGTTTTCGATGTAGGAAGATGCCCTTGAACCTGGAGATTTGGGACCCATGCGATGGGTAGCACGCAGTATTACTTTAAAGGGTCTGCGTTTGCTCACCCAACCTCACCAAACCTCTCAGCCCCAAGAGTGTCCACCCTTATGTCTCATCCAGTTGTGGGTCTAGATATGGTCAATCCAGGTTGCATCACAGCCCCTGAACGAATTGTGTAAGAATTTCTCTCTCTTTCCCTGTTTTTGTTTCATGGGTTTTTGAAAGTAATTTATTTTTATAATGGGGTTTAGCTGCTTTTCACTGCTTTGTTTATGCCGCTTTACACCCTCTTGACACACTAACAGAGAGATATCAATACATAGGTTTTAAGATTATTACTAGTCAGATATATTCTTGTGCGGTGAATCGGGCGTGTTGAGTCCAGTTCTCTGAGCAAGGAGTAGGTCTTGTCTATTACATATTGGGCTTATGGAACGGTATCTGAGCTAATTTGAAACTCTTGTTTTATGTATCACCCCACCTCACCTTTCCCGTTAAGCAGCCATAGTGTGTTTTCTGCATGTGTGACTCTGTTCTGTTTTGTAATTCAGTTCAAGTGTAACGGTTTTTACATTCCCTCTATAAGTGACACCTTACGAGAAGTGTCCTTTTCTGTGTGACTTATTTCACTTAGAATCGTCTTACCTAAATCCACTCATCATGCTGCTACTAGCCTTATGACATTGATTTCATGGCTGAGTGATATTCCATTGTACATAAGGACCACAACTTTTTGATCCATTTTTCGCTTTCCTGGGATATTTAAGGTGGAATGAAGTGGAGGTCCTTGTCAACAGAGCAGCCCTAAACTTTGGGGTGCTTGTGTCTTGCTGATTTTCAATTTTCCCACTTTATCCCCCCATGCGTGGAAGTGCCCTATGCTCTCTAAGCTGTGTTTTTTAGATGTTTCAGGACACACCGTACACTTCTCCAGAGTGGCTGTTGGCAATTTACATCCCGCCCATCAGTGTAGCAAGGCTCCCATTTCTCCATGGCCTGTCCTGCATTTCTGGTTTTGACACTTTTTTCAGCATGGCCCTTTTGACCGATGGGAAGCGAGACTTCTTTGTAGCGCTGATTTGCCTTTCCAGGTTGCTTGGTTGGCCAAAAAGGGCATATGCGTTTTTTCCTGAATATATTCAGGAAAAAACGCATACGCCCTTTTTGGCCAAGGGCATCATTGTCAACGTTTTGCCGCTTTTCATGTGCTTTAAAGGCGATTCGAATCTACCTCCTGAAATCTGTTTCCTGCAATTCTGCCTTGATTTCAAATCCTCTTCTTTGCCTTCCCTCAATATATTTGTGGACGAGAGTTATCATTTATAACTCTGCAGGTTTGTGAATTGCAGTGCCCTGAAGCTCCATCTTACAAGTCGCTTTTTTGGGAGCTGGCCGCAAAAGCGCAGGATGGCTTCAGGCCCTGTTCTGGTTCCGGGGGGCAGGCTGAGCCTGTGGTTAATTCTTCTTCCTGATGGGAAAATAGAGTGACCTGTGCCTGTCCCAACACCAAGAGCTAGTCTCTCATTGGTTCCCCGTCTTCCCGTTCATCCTCAGGACAAATTGCAACCTGTACGGAACAGGAGGTTAAAGGTGCTGAGGCTCCAAGTAGGGAGATTGCTAGTAAAGTGGCTGGAATGGAGAACCCGAGCACAAAGAGATGAGAAATGAGGTGCGTTTTAGAAACCTTTCCCCATCACACGGTGTACCATCTTCTGGGTTTCTCATGCATGTTTTCGATGTAGGAAGATGCCCTTGAACCTGGAGATTTGGGACCCATGCGATGGGTAGCACGCAGTATTACTTTAAAGGGTCTGCGTTTGCTAACCCAACCTCACCAAACCTCTCAGCCCCAAGAGTGTCCACCCTTATGTCTCATCCAGCTGTGGGTCTAGATATGGTCAATCCAGGTTGCATCACAGCCCCTGAACGAATTGTGTAAGAATTTCTCTCTCTTTCCCTGTCTTTGTTTCATGGGTTTTTAAAAGTAATTTATTTTTATAATGGGGTTTAGCTGCTTTTCACGGCTGTGTTTATGCCGCTTTACACAAACTTGACAAACTAACAGAGAGATATCAATACATAGGTTTTAAGATTATTACTAGTCAGATATATTCTTGTGCGGTGAATCGGGCGTGTTGAGTCCAGTTCTCTGAGCAAGGAGTAGGTCTTGTCTATTACATATTGGGTTTATGGAACGGTATCTGAGCTAATTTGAAGCTCTTGTTTTATGTATCACCCCACCTCACCTTTCCCGTTAAGCAGCCATAGTGTGTTTTCTGCATGTGTGACTCTGTTCTGTTTTGTAATTCAGTTCAAGTGTAACGGTTTTTACATTCCCTCTATAAGTGACACCTTATGAGAAGTGTCCTTTTCTGTGTGACTTATTTCACTTAGAATCGTCTTACCTAAATCCACTCATCATGCTGCTACTAGCCTTATGACATTGATTTCATGGCTGAGTGATATTCCATTGTACATAAGGACCACAACTTTTTGATCCATTTTTCGCTTTCCTGGGATATTTAAGGTGGAATGAAGTGGAGGTCCTTGTCAACAGAGCAGCCCTAAACTTTGGGGTGCTTGTGTCTTGCTGATTTTCAATTTTCCCACTTTATCCCCCCATGCGTGGAAGTGCCCTATGCTCTCTAAGCTGTGTTTTTTAGATGTTTCAGGACACACCGTACACTTCTCCAGAGTGGCTGTTGGCAATTTACATCCCGCCCATCAGTGTAGCAAGGCTCCCATTTCTCCATGGCCTGTCCTGCATTTCTGGTTTTGACACTTTTTTCAGCATGGCCCTTTTGACCGATGGGAAGCGAGACTTCTTTGTAGCGCTGATTTGCCTTTCCAGGTTGCTTGGTTGGCCAAAAAGGGCGTATGCGTTTTTTCCTGAATATATTCAGGAAAAAACGCATACGCCCTTTTTGGCCAAGGGCATCATTGTCAACGTTTTGCCGCTTTTCATGTGCTTTAAAGGCGATTCGAATCTACCTCCTGAAATCTGTTTCCTGCAATTCTGCCTTGATTTCAAATCCTCTTCTTTGCCTTCCCTCAATATATTTGTGGACGAGAGTTATCATTTATAACTCTGCAGGTTTGTGAATTGCAGTGCCCTGAAGCTCCATCTTACAAGTCGCTTTTTTGGGAGCTGGCCGCAAAAGCGCAGGATGGCTTCAGGCCCTGTTCTGGTTCCGGGGGGCAGGCTGAGCCTGTGGTTAATTCTTCTTCCTGATGGGAAAATAGAGTGACCTGTGCCTGTCCCAACACCAAGAGCTAGTCTCTCATTGGTTCCCCGTCTTCCCGTTCATCCTCAGGACAAATTGCAACCTGTACGGAACAGGAGGTTAAAGGTGCTGAGGCTCCAAGTAGGGAGATTGCTAGTAAAGTGGCTGGAATGGCGAACCCGAGCACAAGGAGATGAGAAATGAGGTGCGTTTTAGAAACCTTTCCCCATCACACGGTGTACCATCTTCTGGGTTTCTCATGCATGTTTTCGATGTAGGAAGATGCCCTTGAACCTGGAGATTTGGGACCCATGCGATGGGTAGCACGCAGTATTACTTTAAAGGGTCTGCGTTTGCTCACCCAACCTCACCAAACCTCTCAGCCCCAAGAGTGTCCACCCTTATGTCTCATCCAGCTGTGGGTCTAGATATGGTCAATCCAGGTGGCATCACAGCCCCTGAACGAATTGTGTAAGAATTTCTCTCTCTTTCCCTGTCTTTGTTTCATGGGTTTTTAAAAGTAATTTATTTTTATAATGGGGTTTAGCTGCTTTTCACGGCTGTGTTTATGCCGCTTTACACCCACTTGACACACTAACAGAGAGATATCAATACATAGGTTTTAAGATTATTACTAGTCAGATATATTCTTGTGCGGTGAATCGGGCGTGTTGAGTCCAGTTCTCTGAGCAAGGAGTAGGTCTTGTCTATTACATATTGGGCTTATGGAACGGTATCTGAGCTAATTTGAAACTCTTGTTTTATGTATCACCCCACCTCACCTTTCCCGTTAAGCAGCCATAGTGTGTTTTCTGCATGTGTGACTCTGTTCTGTTTTGTAATTCAGTTCAAGTGTAACGGTTTTTACATTCCCTCTATAAGTGACACCTTATGAGAAGTGTCCTTTTCTGTGTGACTTATTTCACTTAGAATCGTCTTACCTAAATCCACTCATCATGCTGCTACTAGCCTTATGACATTGATTTCATGGCTGAGTGTTATTCCATTGTACATAAGGGCCACAACTTTTTGATCCATTTTTCGCTTTCCTGGGATATTTAAGGTGGAATGAAGTGGAGGTCCTTGTCAACAGAGCAGCCCTAAACTTTGGGGTGCTTGTGTCTTGCTGATTTTCAATTTTCCCACTTTATCCCCCCATGCGTGGAAGTGCCCTATGCTCTCTAAGCTGTGTTTTTTAGATGTTTCAGGACACACCGTACACTTCTCCAGAGTGGCTGTTGGCAATTTACATCCCGCCCATAAGTGTAGCAAGGCTCCCATTTCTCCATGGCCTGTCCTGCATTTCTGGTTTTGACACTTTTTTCAGCATGGCCCTTTTGACCGATGGGAAGCGAGACTTCTTTGTAGCGCTGATTTGCCTTTCCAGGTTGCTTGGTTGGCCAAAAAGGGCGTATGCGTTTTTTCCTGAATATATTCAGGAAAAAACGCATACGCCCTTTTTGGCCAAGGGCATCATTGTCAACGTTTTGCCGCTTTTCATGTGCTTTAAAGGCGATTCGAATCTACCTCCTGAAATCTGTTTCCTGCAATTCTGCCTTGATTTCAAATCCTCTTCTTTGCCTTCCCTCAATATATTTGTGGACGAGAGTTATCATTTATAACTCTGCAGGTTTGTGAATTGCAGTGCCCTGAAGCTCCATTTTACAAGTCGCATTTTTGGGAGCTGGCCGCAAAAGCGCAGGATGGCTTCAGGCCCTGTTCTGGTTCCGGGGGGCAGGCTGAGCCTGTGGTTAATTCTTCTTCCTGATGGGAAAATAGAGTGACCTGTGCCTGTCCCAACACCAAGAGCTAGTCTCTCATTGGTTCCCCGTCTTCCCGTTCATCCTCAGGACAAATTGCAACCTGTACGGAACAGGAGGTTAAAGGTGCTGATGCTCCAAGTAGGGAGATTGCTAGTAAAGTGGCTGGAATGGCGAACCCGAGCACAAGGAGATGAGAAATGAGGTGCGTTTTAGAAACCTTTCCCCATCACACGGTGTACCATCTTCTGGGTTTCTCATGCATGTTTTCGATGTAGGAAGATGCCCTTGAACCTGGAGATTTGGGACCCATGCGATGGGTAGCACGCAGTATTACTTTAAAGGGTCTGCGTTTGCTCACCCAACCTCACCAAACCTCTCAGCCCCAAGAGTGTCCACCCTTATGTCTCATCCAGTTGTGGGTCTAGATATGGTCAATCCAGGTTGCATCACAGCCCCTGAACGAATTGTGTAAGAATTTCTCTCTCTTTCCCTGTTTTTGTTTCATGGGTTTTTGAAAGTAATTTATTTTTATAATGGGGTTTAGCTGCTTTTCACTGCTTTGTTTATGCCGCTTTACACCCTCTTGACACACTAACAGAGAGATATCAATACATAGGTTTTAAGATTATTACTAGTCAGATATATTCTTGTGCGGTGAATCGGGCGTGTTGAGTCCAGTTCTCTGAGCAAGGAGTAGGTCTTGTCTATTACATATTGGGCTTATGGAACGGTATCTGAGCTAATTTGAAACTCTTGTTTTATGTATCACCCCACCTCACCTTTCCCGTTAAGCAGCCATAGTGTGTTTTCTGCATGTGTGACTCTGTTCTGTTTTGTAATTCAGTTCAAGTGTAACGGTTTTTACATTCCCTCTATAAGTGACACCTTACGAGAAGTGTCCTTTTCTGTGTGACTTATTTCACTTAGAATCGTCTTACCTAAATCCACTCATCATGCTGCTACTAGCCTTATGACATTGATTTCATGGCTGAGTGATATTCCATTGTACATAAGGACCACAACTTTTTGATCCATTTTTCGCTTTCCTGGGATATTTAAGGTGGAATGAAGTGGAGGTCCTTGTCAACAGAGCAGCCCTAAACTTTGGGGTGCTTGTGTCTTGCTGATTTTCAATTTTCCCACTTTATCCCCCCATGCGTGGAAGTGCCCTATGCTCTCTAAGCTGTGTTTTTTAGATGTTTCAGGACACACCGTACACTTCTCCAGAGTGGCTGTTGGCAATTTACATCCCGCCCATCAGTGTAGCAAGGCTCCCATTTCTCCATGGCCTGTCCTGCATTTCTGGTTTTGACACTTTTTTCAGCATGGCCCTTTTGACCGATGGGAAGCGAGACTTCTTTGTAGCGCTGATTTGCCTTTCCAGGTTGCTTGGTTGGCCAAAAAGGGCGTATGCGTTTTTTCCTGAATATATTCAGGAAAAAACGCATACGCCCTTTTTGGCCAAGGGCATCATTGTCAACGTTTTGCCGCTTTTCATGTGCTTTAAAGGCGATTCGAATCTACCTCCTGAAATCTGTTTCCTGCAATTCTGCCTTGATTTCAAATCCTCTTCTTTGCCTTCCCTCAATATATTTGTGGACGAGAGTTATCATTTATAACTCTGCAGGTTTGTGAATTGCAGTGCCCTGAAGCTCCATCTTACAAGTCGCTTTTTTGGGAGCTGGCCGCAAAAGCGCAGGATGGCTTCAGGCCCTGTTCTGGTTCCGGGGGGCAGGCTGAGCCTGTGGTTAATTCTTCTTCCTGATGGGAAAATAGAGTGACCTGTGCCTGTCCCAACACCAAGAGCTAGTCTCTCATTGGTTCCCCGTCTTCCCGTTCATCCTCAGGACAAATTGCAACCTGTACGGAACAGGAGGTTAAAGGTGCTGAGGCTCCAAGTAGGGAGATTGCTAGTAAAGTGGCTGGAATGGCGAACCCGAGCACAAGGAGATGAGAAATGAGGTGCGTTTTAGAAACCTTTCCCCATCACACGGTGTACCATCTTCTGGGTTTCTCATGCATGTTTTCGATGTAGGAAGATGCCCTTGAACCTGGAGATTTGGGACCCATGCGATGGGTAGCACGCAGTATTACTTTAAAGGGTCTGCGTTTGCTAACCCAACCTCACCAAACCTCTCAGCCCCAAGAGTGTCCACCCTTATGTCTCATCCAGCTGTGGGTCTAGATATGGTCAATCCAGGTTGCATCACAGCCCCTGAACGAATTGTGTAAGAATTTCTCTCTCTTTCCCTGTCTTTGTTTCATGGGTTTTTAAAAGTAATTTATTTTTATAATGGGGTTTAGCTGCTTTTCACGGCTGTGTTTATGCCGCTTTACACAAACTTGACAAACTAACAGAGAGATATCAATACATAGGTTTTAAGATTATTACTAGTCAGATATATTCTTGTGCGGTGAATCGGGCGTGTTGAGTCCAGTTCTCTGAGCAAGGAGTAGGTCTTGTCTATTACATATTGGGTTTATGGAACGGTATCTGAGCTAATTTGAAGCTCTTGTTTTATGTATCACCCCACCTCACCTTTCCCGTTAAGCAGCCATAGTGTGTTTTCTGCATGTGTGACTCTGTTCTGTTTTGTAATTCAGTTCAAGTGTAACGGTTTTTACATTCCCTCTATAAGTGACACCTTACGAGAAGTGTCCTTTTCTGTGTGACTTATTTCACTTAGAATCGTCTTACCTAAATCCACTCATCATGCTGCTACTAGCCTTATGACATTGATTTCATGGCTGAGTGATATTCCATTGTACATAAGGACCACAACTTTTTGATCCATTTTTCGCTTTCCTGGGATATTTAAGGTGGAATGAAGTGGAGGTCCTTGTCAACAGAGCAGCCCTAAACTTTGGGGTGCTTGTGTCTTGCTGATTTTCAATTTTCCCACTTTATCCCCCCATGCGTGGAAGTGCCCTATGCTCTCTAAGCTGTGTTTTTTAGATGTTTCAGGACACACCGTACACTTCTCCAGAGTGGCTGTTGGCAATTTACATCCCGCCCAACAGTGTAGCAAGGCTCCCATTTCTCCATGGCCTGTCCTGCATTTCTGGTTTTGACACTTTTTTCAGCATGGCCCTTTTGACCGATGGGAAGCGAGACTTCTTTGTAGCGCTGATTTGCCTTTCCAGGTTGCTTGGTTGGCCAAAAAGGGCGTATGCGTTTTTTCCTGAATATATTCAGGAAAAAACGCATACGCCCTTTTTGGCCAAGGGCATCATTGTCAACGTTTTGCCGCTTTTCATGTGCTTTAAAGGCGATTCGAATCTACCTCCTGAAATCTGTTTCCTGCAATTCTGCCTTGATTTCAAATCCTCTTCTTTGCCTTCCCTCAATATATTTGTGGACGAGAGTTATCATTTATAACTCTGCAGGTTTGTGAATTGCAGTGCCCTGAAGCTCCATCTTACAAGTCGCTTTTTTGGGAGCTGGCCGCAAAAGCGCAGGATGGCTTCAGGCCCTGTTCTGGTTCCGGGGGGCAGGCTGAGCCTGTGGTTAATTCTTCTTCCTGATGGGAAAATAGAGTGACCTGTGCCTGTCCCAACACCAAGAGCTAGTCTCTCATTGGTTCCCCGTCTTCCCGTTCATCCTCAGGACAAATTGCAACCTGTACGGAACAGGAGGTTAAAGGTGCTGAGGCTCCAAGTAGGGAGATTGCTAGTAAAGTGGCTGGAATGGCGAACCCGAGCACAAGGAGATGAGAAATGAGGTGCGTTTTAGAAACCTTTCCCCATCACACGGTGTACCATCTTCTGGGTTTCTCATGCATGTTTTCGATGTAGGAAGATGCCCTTGAACCTGGAGATTTGGGACCCATGCGATGGGTAGCACGCAGTATTACTTTAAAGGGTCTGCGTTTGCTAACCCAACCTCACCAAACCTCTCAGCCCCAAGAGTGTCCACCCTTATGTCTCATCCAGCTGTGGGTCTAGATATGGTCAATCCAGGTTGCATCACAGCCCCTGAACGAATTGTGTAAGAATTTCTCTCTCTTTCCCTGTCTTTGTTTCATGGGTTTTTAAAAGTAATTTATTTTTATAATGGGGTTTAGCTGCTTTTCACGGCTGTGTTTATGCCGCTTTACACAAACTTGACAAACTAACAGAGAGATATCAATACATAGGTTTTAAGATTATTACTAGTCAGATATATTCTTGTGCGGTGAATCGGGCGTGTTGAGTCCAGTTCTCTGAGCAAGGAGTAGGTCTTGTCTATTACATATTGGGTTTATGGAACGGTATCTGAGCTAATTTGAAGCTCTTGTTTTATGTATCACCCCACCTCACCTTTCCCGTTAAGCAGCCATAGTGTGTTTTCTGCATGTGTGACTCTGTTCTGTTTTGTAATTCAGTTCAAGTGTAACGGTTTTTACATTCCCTCTATAAGTGACACCTTATGAGAAGTGTCCTTTTCTGTGTGACTTATTTCACTTAGAATCGTCTTACCTAAATCCACTCATCATGCTGCTACTAGCCTTATGACATTGATTTCATGGCTGAGTGATATTCCATTGTACATAAGGACCACAACTTTTTGATCCATTTTTCGCTTTCCTGGGATATTTAAGGTGGAATGAAGTGGAGGTCCTTGTCGACAGAGCAGCCCTAAACTTTGGGGTGCTTGTGTCTTGCTGATTTTCAATTTTCCCACTTTATCCCCCCATGCGTGGAAGTGCCCTATGCTCTCTAAGCTGTGTTTTTTAGATGTTTCAGGACACACCGTACCCTTCTTCAGAGTGGCTGTTGGCAATTTACATCCAGCCCATCAGTGTAGCAAGGCTCCCATTTCTCCATGGCCTGTCCTGCATTTCTGGTTTTGACACTTTTTTCAGCATGGCCCTTTTGACCGATGGGAAGCGAGACTTCTTTGTAGCGCTGATTTGCCTTTCCAGGTTGCTTGGTTGGCCAAAAAGGGCGGATGCGTTTTTTCCTGAATATATTCAGGAAAAAACGCATCCGCCCTTTTTGGCCAAGGGCATCATTGTCAACGTTTTGCCGCTTTTCATGTGCTTTAAAGGCGATTCGAATCTACCTCCTGAAATCTGTTTCCTGCAATTCTGCCTTGATTTGAAATCCTCTTCTTTGCCTTCCCTCAATATATTTGTGGACGAGAGTTATCATTTATAACTCTGCAGGTTTGTGAATTGCAGTGCCCTGACGCTCCATTTTACAACTCGCTTTTTTGGGAGCTGTCCGCAAAAGCGCAGGATGGCTTCAGGCCCTGTTCTGGTTCCGGAGGGCAGGCTGAGCCTGTGGTTAATTCTTCTTCCTGATGGGAAAATAGAGTGACCTGTGCCTGTCCCAACACCAAGAGCTAGTCTCTCATTGGTTCCCCGTCTTCCCGTTCATCCTCAGGACAAATTGCAACCTGTTCGGAACAGGAGGTTAAAGGTGCTGAGGCTCCAAGTAGGGAGATTGCTAGTAAAGTGGCTGGAATGGCGAACCCGAGCACAAGGAGATGAGAAATGAGGTGCGTTTTAGAAAGCTTTCCCCATCACACGGTGTACCCTCTTCTGGGTTTCTCATGCATGTTTTCGATGTAGGAAGATGCCCTTGAACCTGGAGATTTGGGACCCATGCGATGGGTAGCACGCAGTATTACTTTAAAGGGTCTGCATTTGCTCACACAACCTCACCAAACCTCTCAGCCCCAAGAGTGTCCACCCTTATGTCTCATCCAGCTGTGGGTCTAGATATGGTCAATCCAGGTTGCATCACAGCCCCTGAACGAATTGGGTAAGAATTTCTCTCTCTTTCCCTGTCTTTGTTTCATGGGTTTTTAAAAGTAATTTATTTTTATAATGGGGTTTAGCTGCTTTTCAGGGCTGTGTTTATGCCGCTTTACACCCACTTGACACACTAACAGAGAGATATCAATACATAGGTTTTAAGATTATTACTAGTCAGATATATTCTTGTGCGGTGAATCGGGCGTGTTGAGTCCAGTTCTCTGAGCAAGGAGTAGGTCTTGTCTATTACATATTGGGTTTATGGAACGGTATCTGAGCTAATTTGAAACTCTTGTTTTATGGATCACCCCACCTCACCTTTCCCGTTAAGCAGCCATAGTGTGTTTTCTGCATGTGTGACTCTGTTCTGTTTTGTAATTCAGTTCAAGTGTAACGGTTTTTACATTCCCTCTATAAGTGACACCTTATGAGAAGTGTCCTTTTCTGTGTGACTTATTTCACTTAGAATCGTCTTACCTAAATCCACTCATCATGCTGCTACTAGCCTTATGACATTGATTTCATGGCTGAGTGTTATTCCATTGTACATAAGGACCACAACTTTTTGATCCATTTTTCGCTTTCCTGGGATATTTAAGGTGGAATGAAGTGGAGGTCCTTGTCAACAGAGCAGCCCTAAACTTTGGGGTGCTTGTGTCTTGCTGATTTTCAATTTTCCCACTTTATCCCCCCATGCGTGGAAGTGCCCTATGCTCTCTAAGCTGTGTTTTTTAGATGTTTCAGGACACACCGTACACTTCTCCAGAGTGGCTGTTGGCAATTTACATCCCGCCCATCAGTGTAGCAAGGCTCCCATTTCTCCATGGCCTGTCCTGCATTTCTGGTTTTGACACTTTTTTCAGCATGGCCCTTTTGACCGATGGGAAGCGAGACTTCTTTGTAGCGCTGATTTGCCTTTCCAGGTTGCTTGGTTGGCCAAAAAGGGCGTATGCGTTTTTTCCTGAATATATTCAGGAAAAAACGCATACGCCCTTTTTGGCCAAGGGCATCATTGTCAACGTTTTGCCGCTTTTCATGTGCTTTAAAGGCGATTCGAATCTACCTCCTGAAATCTGTTTCCTGCAATTCTTCCTTGATTTCAAATCCTCTTCTTTGCCTTCCCTCAATATATTTGTGGACGAGAGTTATCATTTATAACTCTGCAGGTTTGTGAATTGCAGTGCCCTGAAGCTCCATTTTACAAGTCGCTTTTTTGGGAGCTGGCCGCAAAAGCGCAGGATGGCTTCAGGCCCTGTTCTGGTTCCGGGGGGCAGGCTGAGCCTGTGGTTAATTCTTCTTCCTGATGGGAAAATAGAGTGACCTGTGCCTGTCCCAACACCAAGAGCTAGTCTCTCATTGGTTCCCCGTCTTCCCGTTCATCCTCAGGACAAATTGCAACCTGTACGGAACAGGAGGTTAAAGGTGCTGATGCTCCAAGTAGGGAGATTGCTAGTAAAGTGGCTGGAATGGCGAACCCGAGCACAAGGAGATGAGAAATGAGGTGCGTTTTAGAAACCTTTCCCCATCACACGGTGTACCATCTTCTGGGTTTCTCATGCATGTTTTCGATGTAGGAAGATGCCCTTGAACCTGGAGATTTGGGACCCATGCGATGGGTAGCACGCAGTATTACATTAAAGGGTCTGCGTTTGCTCACCCAACCTCACCAAACCTCTCAGCCCCAAGAGTGTCCACCCTTATGTCTCATCCAGCTGTGGGTCTAGATATGGTCAATCCAGGTTGCATCACAGCCCCTGAACGAATTGTGTAAGAATTTCTCTCTCTTTCCCTGTCTTTGTTTCATGGGTTTTTAAAAGTAATTTAGTTTTATAATGGGGTTTAGCTGCTTTTCACGGCTGTGTTTATGCCGCTTTACACCCACTTGACACATTAACAGAGAGATATCAATACATAGGTTTTAAGATTATTACTAATCAGATATATTCTTGTGCGGTGAATCGGGCGTGTTGAGTCCAGTTCTCTGAGCAAGGAGTAGGTCTTGTCTATTACATATTGGGTTTATGGAACGGTATCTGAGCTAATTTGAAACTCTTGTTTTATGTATCACCCCACCTCACCTTTCCCGTTAAGCAGCCATAGTGTGTTTTCTGCATGTGTGACTCTGTTCTGTTTTGTAATTCAGTTCAAGTGTAACGGTTTTTACATTCCCTCTATAAGTGACACCTTATGAGAAGTGTCCTTTTCTGTGTGACTTATTTCACTTAGAATCGTCTTACCTAAATCCACTCATCATGCTGCTACTAGCCTTATGACATTGATTTCATGGCTGAGTGTTATTCCATTGTACATAAGGACCACAACTTTTTGATCCATTTTTCGCTTTCCTGGGATATTTAAGGTGGAATGAAGTGGAGGTCCTTGTCAACAGAGCAGCCCTAAACTTTGGGGTGCTTGTGTCTTGCTGATTTTCAATTTTCCCACTTTATCCCCCCATGCGTGGAAGTGCCCTATGCTCTCTAAGCTGTGTTTTTTAGATGTTTCAGGACACACCGTACACTTCTCCAGAGTGGCTGTTGGCAATTTACATCCCGCCCATCAGTGTAGCAAGGCTCCCATTTCTCCATGGCCTGTCCTGCATTTCTGGTTTTGACACTTTTTTCAGCATGGCCCTTTTGACCGATGGGAAGCGAGACTTCTTTGTAGCGCTGATTTGCCTTTCCAGGTTGCTTGGTTGGCCAAAAAGGGCGTATGCGTTTTTTCCTGAATATATTCAGGAAAAAACGCATACGCCCTTTTTGGCCAAGGGCATCATTGTCAACGTTTTGCCGCTTTTCATGTGCTTTAAAGGCGATTCGAATCTACCTCCTGAAATCTGTTTCCTGCAATTCTGCCTTGATTTCAAATCCTCTTCTTTGCCTTCCCTCAATATATTTGTGGACGAGAGTTATCATTTATAACTCTGCAGGTTTGTGAATTGCAGTGCCCTGAAGCTCCATCTTACAAGTCGCTTTTTTGGGAGCTGGCCGCAAAAGCGCAGGATGGCTTCAGGCCCTGTTCTGGTTCCGGGGGGCAGGCTGAGCCTGTGGTTAATTCTTCTTCCTGATGGGAAAATAGAGTGACCTGTGCCTGTCCCAACACCAAGAGCTAGTCTCTCATTGGTTCCCCGTCTTCCCGTTCATACTCAGGACAAATTGCAACCTGTACGGAACAGGAGGTTAAAGGTGCTGAGGCTCCAAGTAGGGAGATTGCTAGTAAAGTGGCAGGAATGGCGAACCCGAGCACAAGGAGATGAGAAATGAGGTGCGTTTTAGAAACCTTTCCCCATCACACGGTGTACCATCTTCTGGGTTTCTCATGCATGTTTTCGATGTAGGAAGATTCCCTTGAACCTGGAGATTTGGGACCCATGCGATGGGTAGCACGCAGTATTACTTTAAAGGGTCTGCGTTTGCTAACCCAACCTCACCAAACCTCTCAGCCCCAAGAGTGTCCACCCTTATGTCTCATCCAGCTGTGGGTCTAGATATGGTCAATCCAGGTTGCATCACAGCCCCTGAACGAATTGTGTAAGAATTTCTCTCTCTTTCCCTGTCTTTGTTTCATGGGTTTTTAAAAGTAATTTATTTTTATAATGGGGTTTAGCTGCTTTTCACGGCTGTGTTTATGCCGCTTTACACAAACTTGACAAACTAACAGAGAGATATCAATACATAGGTTTTAAGATTATTACTAGTCAGATATATTCTTGTGCGGTGAATCGGGCGTGTTGAGTCCAGTTCTCTGAGCAAGGAGTAGGTCTTGTCTATTACATATTGGGTTTATGGAACGGTATCTGAGCTAATTTGAAGCTCTTGTTTTATGTATCACCCCACCTCACCTTTCCCGTTAAGCAGCCATAGTGTGTTTTCTGCATGTGTGACTCTGTTCTGTTTTGTAATTCAGTTCAAGTGTAACGGTTTTTACATTCCCTCTATAAGTGACACCTTATGAGAAGTGTCCTTTTCTGTGTGACTTATTTCACTTAGAATCGTCTTACCTAAATCCACTCATCATGCTGCTACTAGCCTTATGACATTGATTTCATGGCTGAGTGATATTCCATTGTACATAAGGACCACAACTTTTTGATCCATTTTTCGCTTTCTTGGGATATTTAAGGTGGAATGAAGTGGAGGTCCTTGTCGACAGAGCAGCCCTAAACTTTGGGGTGCTTGTGTCTTGCTGATTTTCAATTTTCCCACTTTATCCCCCCATGCGTGGAAGTGCCCTATGCTCTCTAAGCTGTGTTTTTTAGATGTTTCAGGACACACCGTACCCTTCTTCAGAGTGGCTGTTGGCAATTTACATCCAGCCCATCAGTGTAGCAAGGCTCCCATTTCTCCATGGCCTGTCCTGCATTTCTGGTTTTGACACTTTTTTCAGCATGGCCCTTTTGACCGATGGGAAGCGAGACTTCTTTGTAGCGCTGATTTGCCTTTCCAGGTTGCTTGGTTGGCCAAAAAGGGCGTATGCGTTTTTTCCTGAATATATTCAGGAAAAAACGCATACGCCCTTTTTGGCCAAGGGCATCATTGTCAACGTTTTGCCGCTTTTCATGTGCTTTAAAGGCGATTCGAATCTACCTCCTGAAATCTGTTTCCTGCAATTCTGCCTTGATTTGAAATCCTCTTCTTTGCCTTCCCTCAATATATTTGTGGACGAGAGTTATCATTTATAACTCTGCAGGTTTGTGAATTGCAGTGCCCTGACGCTCCATTTTACAACTCGCTTTTTTGGGAGCTGTCCGCAAAAGCGCAGGATGGCTTCAGGCCCTGTTCTGGTTCCGGAGGGCAGGCTGAGCCTGTGGTTAATTCTTCTTCCTGATGGGAAAATAGAGTGACCTGTGCCTGTCCCAACACCAAGAGCTAGTCTCTCATTGGTTCCCCGTCTTCCCGTTCATCCTCAGGACAAATTGCAACCTGTTCGGAACAGGAGGTTAAAGGTGCTGAGGCTCCAAGTAGGGAGATTGCTAGTAAAGTGGCAGGAATGGCGAACCCGAGCACAAGGAGATGAGAAATGAGGTGCGTTTTAGAAACCTTTCCCCATCACACGGTGTACCCTCTTCTGGGTTTCTCATGCATGTTTTCGATGTAGGAAGATGCTCTTGAACCTGGAGATTTGGGACCCATGCGATGGGTAGCACGCAGTATTACTTTAAAGGGTCTGCGTTTGCTCACACAACCTCACCAAACCTCTCAGCCCCAAGAGTGTCCACCCTTATGTCTCATCCAGCTGTGGGTCTAGATATGGTCAATCCAGGTTGCATCACAGCCCCTGAACGAATTGGGTAAGAATTTCTCTCTCTTTCCCTGTCTTTGTTTCATGGGTTTTTAAAAGTAATTTATTTTTATAATGGGGTTTAGCTGCTTTTCAGGGCTGTGTTTATGCCGCTTTACACCCACTTGACACACTAACAGAGAGATATCAATACATAGGTTTTAAGATTATTACTAGTCAGATATATTCTTGTGCGGTGAATCGGGCGTGTTGAGTCCAGTTCTCTGAGCAAGGAGTAGGTCTTGTCTATTACATATTGGGCTTATGGAACGGTATCTGAGTTAATTTGAAACTCTTGTTTTATGTATCACCCCACCTCACCTTTCGCCTTAAGCAGCCATAGTGTGTTTTCTGCATGTGTGACTCTGTTCTGTTTTGTAATTCAGTTCAAGTGTAACGGTTTTTACATTCCCTCTATAAGTGACACCTTATGAGAAGTGTCCTTTTCTGTGTGACTTATTTCACTTAGAAACGTCTTACCTAAATCCACTCATCATGCTGCTACTAGCCTTATGACATTGATTTCATGGCTGAGTGTTATTCCATTGTACATAAGGACCACAACTTTTTGATCCATTTTTCGCTTTCCTGGGATATTTAAGGTGGAATGAAGTGGAGGTCCTTGTCAACAGAGCAGCCCTAAACTTTGGGGTGCTTGTGTCTTGCTGATTTTCAATTTTCCCACTTTATCCCCCCATGCGTGGAAGTGCCCTATGCTCTCTAAGCTGTGTTTTTTAGATGTTTCAGGACACACCGTACACTTCTCCAGAGTGGCTGTTGGCAATTTACATCCCGCCCATCAGTGTAGCAAGGCTCCCATTTCTCCATGGCCTGTCCTGCATTTCTGGTTTTGACACTTTTTTCAGCATGGCCCTTTTGACCGATGGGAAGCGAGACTTCTTTGTAGCGCTGATTTGCCTTTCCAGGTTGCTTGGTTGGCCAAAAAGGGCGTATGCGTTTTTTCCTGAATATATTCAGGAAAAAACGCATACGCCCTTTTTGGCCAAGGGCATCATTGTCAACGTTTTGCCGCTTTTCATGTGCTTTAAAGGCGATTCGAATCTACCTCCTGAAATCTGTTTCCTGCAATTCTTCCTTGATTTCAAATCCTCTTCTTTGCCTTCCCTCAATATATTTGTGGACGAGAGTTATCATTTATAACTCTGCAGGTTTGTGAATTGCAGTGCCCTGAAGCTCTATTTTACAAGTCGCTTTTTTGGGAGCTGGCCGCAAAAGTGCAGGATGGCTTCAGGCCCTGTTCTGGTTCCGGGGGGCAGGCTGAGCCTGTGGTTAATTCTTCTTCCTGATGGGAAAATAGAGTGACCTGTGCCTGTCCCAACACCAAGAGCTAGTCTCTCATTGGTTCCCCGTCTTCCCGTTCATCCTCAGGACAAATTGCAACCTGTACGGAACAGGAGGTTAAAGGTGCTGATGCTCCAAGTAGGGAGATTGCTAGTAAAGTAGCTGAAATGGCGAACCCGAGCACAAGGAGATGAGAAATGAGGTGCGTTTTAGAAACCTTTCCCCATCACACGGTGTACCGTCTTCTGGGTTTCTCATGCATGTTTTCGATGTAGGAAGATGCCCTTGAACCTGGAGATTTGGGACCCATGCGATGGGTAGCACGCAGTATTACTTTAAAGGGTCTGCGTTTGCTCACCCAACCTCACCAAACCTCTCAGCCCCAAGAGTGTCCACCCTTATGTCTCATCCAGTTGTGGGTCTAGATATGGTCAATCCAGGTTGCATCACAGCCCCTGAACGAATTGTGTAAGAATTTCTCTCTCTTTCCCTGTTTTTGTTTCATGGGTTTTTAAAAGTAATTTATTCTTATAATGGGATTTAGCTGCTTTTCACTGCTTTGTTTATGCCGCTTTACACCCTCTTGACACACTAACAGAGAGATATCAATACATAGGTTTTAAGATTATTACTAGTCAGATATATTCTTGTGCGGTGAATCGGGCGTGTTGAGTCCAGTTCTCTGAGCAAGGAGTAGGTCTTGTCTATTACATATTGGGCTTATGGAACGGTATCTGAACTAATTTGAAACTCTTGTTTTATGTATCACCCCACCTCACCTTTCCCGTTAAGCAGCCATAGTGTGTTTTCTGCATGTGTGACTCTGTTCTGTTTTGTAATTCAGTTCAAGTGTAACGGTTTTTACATTCCCTCTATAAGTGACACCTTACGAGAAGTGTCCTTTTCTGTGTGACTTATTTCACTTAGAATCGTCTTACCTAAATCCACTCATCATGCTGCTACTAGCCTTATGACATTGATTTCATGGCTGAGTGATATTCCATTGTACATAAGGACCACAACTTTTTGATCCATTTTTCGCTTTCCTGGGATATTTAAGGTGGAATGAAGTGGAGGTCCTTGTCAACAGAGCAGCCCTAAACTTTGGGGTGCTTGTGTCTTGCTGATTTTCAATTTTCCCACTTTATCCCCCCATGCGTGGAAGTGCCCTATGCTCTCTAAGCTGTGTTTTTTAGATGTTTCAGGACACACCGTACACTTCTCCAGAGTGGCTGTTGGCAATTTACATCCCGCCCATCAGTGTAGCAAGGCTCCCATTTCTCCATGGCCTGTCCTGCATTTCTGGTTTTGACACTTTTTTCAGCATGGCCCTTTTGACCGATGGGAAGCGAGACTTCTTTGTAGCGCTGATTTGCCTTTCCAGGTTGCTTGGTTGGCCAAAAAGGGCGTATGCGTTTTTTCCTGAATATATTCAGGAAAAAACGCATACGCCCTTTTTGGCCAAGGGCATCATTGTCAACGTTTTGCCGCTTTTCATGTGCTTTAAAGGCGATTCGAATCTACCTCCTGAAATCTGTTTCCTGCAATTCTTCCTTGATTTCAAATCCTCTTCTTTGCCTTCCCTCAATATATTTGTGGACGAGAGTTATCATTTATAACTCTGCAGGTTTGTGAATTGCAGTGCCCTGAAGCTCTATTTTACAAGTCGCTTTTTTGGGAGCTGGCCGCAAAAGTGCAGGATGGCTTCAGGCCCTTTTCTGGTTCCGGGGGGCAGGCTGAGCCTGTGGTTAATTCTTCTTCCTGATGGGAAAATAGAGTGACCTGTGCCTGTCCCAACACCAAGAGCTAGTCTCTCATTGGTTCCCCGTCTTCCCGTTCATCCTCAGGACAAATTGCAACCTGTACGGAACAGGAGGTTAAAGGTGCTGATGCTCCAAGTAGGGAGATTGCTAGTAAAGTAGCTGAAATGGCGAACCCGAGCACAAGGAGATGAGAAATGAGGTGCGTTTTAGAAACCTTTCCCCATCACACGGTGTACCATCTTCTGGGTTTCTCATGCATGTTTTCGATGTAGGAAGATGCCCTTGAACCTGGAGATTTGGGACCCATGCGATGGGTAGCACGCAGTATTACTTTAAAGGGTCTGCGTTTGCTCACCCAACCTCACCAAACCTCTCAGCCCCAAGAGTGTCCACCCTTATGTCTCATCCAGTTGTGGGTCTAGATATGGTCAATCCAGGTTGCATCACAGCCCCTGAACGAATTGTGTAAGAATTTCTCTCTCTTTCCCTGTTTTTGTTTCATGGGTTTTTAAAAGTAATTTATTCTTATAATGGGATTTAGCTGCTTTTCACTGCTTTGTTTATGCCGCTTTACACCCTCTTGACACACTAACAGAGAGATATCAATACATAGGTTTTAAGATTATTACTAGTCAGATATATTCTTGTGCGGTGAATCGGGCGTGTTGAGTCCAGTTCTCTGAGCAAGGAGTAGGTCTTGTCTATTACATATTGGGCTTATGGAACGGTATCTGAGCTAATTTGAAACTCTTGTTTTATGTATCACCCCACCTCACCTTTCCCGTTAAGCAGCCATAGTGTGTTTTCTGCATGTGTGACTCTGTTCTGTTTTGTAATTCAGTTCAAGTGTAACGGTTTTTACATTCCCTCTATAAGTGACACCTTACGAGAAGTGTCCTTTTCTGTGTGACTTATTTCACTTAGAATCGTCTTACCTAAATCCACTCATCATGCTGCTACTAGCCTTATGACATTGATTTCATGGCTGAGTGATATTCCATTGTACATAAGGACCACAACTTTTTGATCCATTTTTCGCTTTCCTGGGATATTTAAGGTGGAATGAAGTGGAGGTCCTTGTCAACAGAGCAGCCCTAAACTTTGGGGTGCTTGTGTCTTGCTGATTTTCAATTTTCCCACTTTATCCCCCCATGCGTGGAAGTGCCCTATGCTCTCTAAGCTGTGTTTTTTAGATGTTTCAGGACACACCGTACACTTCTCCAGAGTGGCTGTTGGCAATTTACATCCCGCCCATCAGTGTAGCAAGGCTCCCATTTCTCCATGGCCTGTCCTGCATTTCTGGTTTTGACACTTTTTTCAGCATGGCCCTTTTGACCGATGGGA
Organism: Balaenoptera physalus; assembly: GCF_965194825.1. NCBI lineage: Eukaryota > Metazoa > Chordata > Mammalia > Artiodactyla > Balaenopteridae > Balaenoptera > Balaenoptera physalus. Next base: position 6,024 of record NW_028124972.1, on the reverse strand, counting down.
AGCGAGACTTCTTTGTAGCGCTGATTTGCCTTTCCAGGTTGCTTGGTTGGCCAAAAAGGGCGTATGCGTTTTTTCCTGAATATATTCAGGAAAAAACGCATACGCCCTTTTTGGCCAAGGGCATCATTGTCAACGTTTTGCCGCTTTTCATGTGCTTTAAAGGCGATTCGAATCTACCTCCTGAAATCTGTTTCCTGCAATTCTGCCTTGATTTCAAATCCTCTTCTTTGCCTTCCCTCAATATATTTGTGGACGAGAGTTATCATTTATAACTCTGCAGGTTTGTGAATTGCAGTGCCCTGAAGCTCCATCTTACAAGTCGCTTTTTTGGGAGCTGGCCGCAAAAGCGCTGGATGGCTTCAGGCCCTGTTCTGGTTCCGGGGGGCAGGCTGAGCCTGTGGTTAATTCTTCTTCCTAATGGGAAAATAGAGTGACCTGTGCCTGTCCCAACACCAAGAGCTAGTCTCTCATTGGTTCCCCGTCTTCCCGTTCATCCTCAGGACAAATTGCAACCTGTACGGAACAGGAGGTTAAAGGTGCTGAGGCTCCAGGTAGGGAGATTGCTGGTAAAGTGGCTGGAATGGCGAAACCGAGCTCAAGGAGATGAGAAATGAGGTGCGTTTTAGAAACCTTTCCCCATCACACGGTGTACCATCTTCTGGGTTTCTCATGCATGTTTTCGATGTAGGAAGATGCCCTTGAACCTGGAGATTTGGGACCCATGCGATGGGTAGCACGCAGTATTACTTTAAAGGGTCTGCGTTTGCTCACCCAACCTCACCAAACCTCTCAGCCCCAAGAGTGTCCACCCTTATGTCTCATCCAGCTGTGGGTCTAGATATGGTCAATCCAGGTTGCATCACAGCCCCTGAACGAATTGTGTAAGAATTTCTCTCTCTTTCCCTGTCTTTGTTTCATGGGTTTTTAAAAGTAATTTATTTTTATAATGGGGTTTAGCTGCTTTTCACGGCTGTGTTTATGCCGCTTTACACAAACTTGACACACTAACAGAGAGATATCAATACATAGGTTTTAAGATTATTACTAGTCAGATATATTCTTGTGCGGTGAATCGGGCGTGTTGAGTCCAGTTCTCTGAGCAAGGAGTAGGTCTTGTCTATTACATATTGGGTTTATGGAACGGTATCTGAGCTAATTTGAAGCTCTTGTTTTATGTATCACCCCACCTCACCTTTCCCGTTAAGCAGCCATAGTGTGTTTTCTGCATGTGTGACTCTGTTCTGTTTTGTAATTCAGTTCAAGTGTAACGGTTTTTACATTCCCTCTATAAGTGACACCTTATGAGAAGTGTCCTTTTCTGTGTGACTTATTTCACTTAGAATCGTCTTACCTAAATCCACTCATCATGCTGCTACTAGCCTTATGACATTGATTTCATGGCTGAGTGATATTCCATTGTACATAAGGACCACAACTTTTTGATCCATTTTTCGCTTTCCTGGGATATTTAAGGTGGAATGAAGTGGAGGTCCTTGTCGACAGAGCAGCCCTAAACTTTGGGGTGCTTGTGTCTTGCTGATTTTCAATTTTCCCACTTTATCCCCCCATGCGTGGAAGTGCCCTATGCTCTCTAAGCTGTGTTTTTTAGATGTTTCAGGACACACCGTTCCCTTCTCCAGAGTGGCTGTTGGCAATTTACATCCCGCCCATCAGTGTAGCAAGGCTCCCATTTCTCCATGGCCTGTCCTGCATTTCTGGTTTTGACACTTTTTTCAACATGGCCCTTTTGACCGATGGGAAGCGAGACTTCTTTGTAGCGCTGATTTGCCTTTCCAGGTTGCTTGGTTGGCCAAAAAGGGCGTATGCGTTTTTTCCTGAATATATTCAGGAAAAAACGCATACGCTCTTTTTGGCCAAGGGCATCATTGTCAACGTTTTGCCGCTTTTCATGTGCTTTAAAGGCGATTCGAATCTACCTCCTGAAATTTGTTTCCTGCAATTCTGCCTTGATTTGAAATCCTCTTCTTTGCCTTCCCTCAATATATTTGTGGACGAGAGTTATCATTTATAACTCTGCAGGTTTGTGAATTGCAGTGCCCTGACGCTCCATTTTACAACTCGCTTTTTTGGGAGCTGTCCGCAAAAGCGCAGGATGGCTTCAGGCCCTGTTCTGGTTCCGGGGGGCAGGCTGAGCCTGTGGTTAATTCTTCTTCCTGATGGGAAAATAGAGTGACCTGTGCCTGTCCCAACACCAAGAGCTAGTCTCTCATTGGTTCCCCGTCTTCCCGTTCATCCTCAGGACAAATTGCAACCTGTTCGGAACAGGAGGTTAAAGGTGCTGAGGCTCCAAGTAGGGAGATTGCTAGTAAAGTGGCAGGAATGGCGAACCCGAGCACAAGGAGATGAGAAATGAGGTGCGTTTTAGAAACCTTTCCCCATCACACGGTGTACCCTCTTCTGGGTTTCTCATGCATGTTTTCGATGTAGGAAGATGCTCTTGAACCTGGAGATTTGGGACCCATGCGATGGGTAGCACGCAGTATTACTTTAAAGGGTCTGCGTTTGCTCACACAACCTCACCAAACCTCTCAGCCCCAAGAGTGTCCACCCTTATGTCTCATCCAGCTGTGGGTCTAGATATGGTCAATCCAGGTTGCATCACAGCCCCTGAACGAATTGGGTAAGAATTTCTCTCTCTTTCCCTGTCTTTGTTTCATGGGTTTTTAAAAGTAATTTATTTTTATAATGGGGTTTAGCTGCTTTTCAGGGCTGTGTTTATGCCGCTTTACACCCACTTGACACACTAACAGAGAGATATCAATACATAGGTTTTAAGATTATTACTAGTCAGATATATTCTTGTGCGGTGAATCGGGCGTGTTGAGTCCAGTTCTCTGAGCAAGGAGTAGGTCTTGTCTATTACATATTGGGCTTATGGAACGGTATCTGAGTTAATTTGAAACTCTTGTTTTATGTATCACCCCACCTCACCTTTCGCCTTAAGCAGCCATAGTGTGTTTTCTGCATGTGTGACTCTGTTCTGTTTTGTAATTCAGTTCAAGTGTAACGGTTTTTACATTCCCTCTATAAGTGACACCTTATGAGAAGTGTCCTTTTCTGTGTGACTTATTTCACTTAGAAACGTCTTACCTAAATCCACTCATCATGCTGCTACTAGCCTTATGACATTGATTTCATGGCTGAGTGTTATTCCATTGTACATAAGGACCACAACTTTTTGATCCATTTTTCGCTTTCCTGGGATATTTAAGGTGGAATGAAGTGGAGGTCCTTGTCAACAGAGCAGCCCTAAACTTTGGGGTGCTTGTGTCTTGCTGATTTTCAATTTTCCCACTTTATCCCCCCATGCGTGGAAGTGCCCTATGCTCTCTAAGCTGTGTTTTTTAGATGTTTCAGGACACACCGTACACTTCTCCAGAGTGGCTGTTGGCAATTTACATCCCGCCCATCAGTGTAGCAAGGCTCCCATTTCTCCATGGCCTGTCCTGCATTTCTGGTTTTGACACTTTTTTCAGCATGGCCCTTTTGACCGATGGGAAGCGAGACTTCTTTGTAGCGCTGATTTGCCTTTCCAGGTTGCTTGGTTGGCCAAAAAGGGCGTATGCGTTTTTTCCTGAATATATTCAGGAAAAAACGCATACGCCCTTTTTGGCCAAGGGCATCATTGTCAACGTTTTGCCGCTTTTCATGTGCTTTAAAGGCGATTCGAATCTACCTCCTGAAATCTGTTTCCTGCAATTCTTCCTTGATTTCAAATCCTCTTCTTTGCCTTCCCTCAATATATTTGTGGACGAGAGTTATCATTTATAACTCTGCAGGTTTGTGAATTGCAGTGCCCTGAAGCTCTATTTTACAAGTCGCTTTTTTGGGAGCTGGCCGCAAAAGTGCAGGATGGCTTCAGGCCCTGTTCTGGTTCCGGGGGGCAGGCTGAGCCTGTGGTTAATTCTTCTTCCTGATGGGAAAATAGAGTGACCTGTGCCTGTCCCAACACCAAGAGCTAGTCTCTCATTGGTTCCCCGTCTTCCCGTTCATCCTCAGGACAAATTGCAACCTGTACGGAACAGGAGGTTAAAGGTGCTGATGCTCCAAGTAGGGAGATTGCTAGTAAAGTAGCTGAAATGGCGAACCCGAGCACAAGGAGATGAGAAATGAGGTGCGTTTTAGAAACCTTTCCCCATCACACGGTGTACCGTCTTCTGGGTTTCTCATGCATGTTTTCGATGTAGGAAGATGCCCTTGAACCTGGAGATTTGGGACCCATGCGATGGGTAGCACGCAGTATTACTTTAAAGGGTCTGCGTTTGCTCACCCAACCTCACCAAACCTCTCAGCCCCAAGAGTGTCCACCCTTATGTCTCATCCAGTTGTGGGTCTAGATATGGTCAATCCAGGTTGCATCACAGCCCCTGAACGAATTGTGTAAGAATTTCTCTCTCTTTCCCTGTTTTTGTTTCATGGGTTTTTAAAAGTAATTTATTCTTATAATGGGATTTAGCTGCTTTTCACTGCTTTGTTTATGCCGCTTTACACCCTCTTGACACACTAACAGAGAGATATCAATACATAGGTTTTAAGATTATTACTAGTCAGATATATTCTTGTGCGGTGAATCGGGCGTGTTGAGTCCAGTTCTCTGAGCAAGGAGTAGGTCTTGTCTATTACATATTGGGCTTATGGAACGGTATCTGAACTAATTTGAAACTCTTGTTTTATGTATCACCCCACCTCACCTTTCCCGTTAAGCAGCCATAGTGTGTTTTCTGCATGTGTGACTCTGTTCTGTTTTGTAATTCAGTTCAAGTGTAACGGTTTTTACATTCCCTCTATAAGTGACACCTTACGAGAAGTGTCCTTTTCTGTGTGACTTATTTCACTTAGAATCGTCTTACCTAAATCCACTCATCATGCTGCTACTAGCCTTATGACATTGATTTCATGGCTGAGTGATATTCCATTGTACATAAGGACCACAACTTTTTGATCCATTTTCGCTTTCCTGGGATATTTAAGGTGGAATGAAGTGGAGGTCCTTGTCAACAGAGCAGCCCTAAACTTTGGGGTGCTTGTGTCTTGCTGATTTCAATTTTCCCACTTTATCCCCCCATGCGTGGAAGTGCCCTATGCTCTCTAAGCTGTGTTTTTTAGATGTTTCAGGACACACCGTACACTTCTCCAGAGTGGCTGTTGGCAATTTACATCCCGCCCATCAGTGTAGCAAGGCTCCCATTTCTCCATGGCCTGTCCTGCATTTCTGGTTTTGACACTTTTTTCAGCATGGCCCCTTTTGACCGATGGGAAGCGTGACTTCTTTGTAGCGCTGATTTGCCTTTCCAGGTTGCTTGGTTGGCCAAAAAGGGCGTATGCGTTTTTTCCTGAATATATTCAGGAAAAAACGCATACGCCCTTTTTGGCCAAGGGCATCATTGTCAACGTTTTGCCGCTTTTCATGTGCTTTAAAGGCGATTCGAATCTACCTCCTGAAATCTGTTTCCTGCAATTCTTCCTTGATTTCAAATCCTCTTCTTTGCCTTCCCTCAATATATTTGTGGACGAGAGTTATCATTTATAACTCTGCAGGTTTGTGAATTGCAGTGCCCTGAAGCTCTATTTTACAAGTCGCTTTTTTGGGAGCTGGCCGCAAAAGTGCAGGATGGCTTCAGGCCCTTTTTCTGGTTCCGGGGGGCAGGCTGAGCCTGTGGTTAATTCTTCTTCGTGATGGGAAAATAGAGTGACCTGTGCCTGTCCCAACACCAAGAGCTAGTCTCTCATTGGTTCCCCGTCTTCCCGTTCATCCTCAGGACAAATTGCAACCTGTACGGAACAGGAGGTTAAAGGTGCTGATGCTCCAAGTAGGGAGATTGCTAGTAAAGTAGCTGAAATGGCGAACCCGAGCACAAGGAGATGAGAAATGAGGTGCGTTTTAGAAACCTTTCCCCATCACACGGTGTACCATCTTCTGGGTTTCTCATGCATGTTTTCGATGTAGGAAGATGCCCTTGAACCTGGAGATTTGGGACCCATGCGATGGGTAGCACGCAGTAT